>NW_018234856.1:1106-5372 GCF_001263595.1 Phalaenopsis equestris
GAAAAGTTGTTATTTTCAATAAAAACTGCGAAAATTGTGTTATTTGGGCAATTAATCGCCAATAATTTGGGGTTATTGGCGATTAAATGAATCGCGGGTGGTTTGGCGGAGTTATTGGCGATTAAATCTCCAATTACGCTGTGTTATCCAAAGTTTTCAGTGGCATGCTGTTTGTGGTGTTATTGATGGTTGTATTGTGGGTGTATTGTGGGTGAATTACATGCTTACGACGGTGTGCAACATAGGGATTGTTGGTAGTTGCACGATTGATGGGTTTGGGTGTTATTAGAGGGCATATTTTGGTTTTATTTCGGTATTGTTGATGGTTTATGACGCCTTTTAAAGGGTTATTGAAGGTATGCAGAGTTGGTGTTATTGGGTGTGTTATTGTGGTGTTATTAGGTGGTATTAGGGTGTATTATAGTAGTATTGGGGTTGTGTCTAGCCCCAGATTGAACCCAAGTCTATCCAAACCCTTTTCCACTTTAATTAAACCCATGGACACATGTCACAACATAATTGGTGGATTTATTGAGTTTTAAGAATTTTCAAGGGGGGAAATTGGAGTGTGTACATGACAACTATATTTATGGAGTGGAGTTTGATGTGAATTAATTTATATTTTGAATGCTGGGTGTATCTGAAGAGAATTTTATGTGAATATGTCAACTTGGCAAAAAAGTGTGAAAGTTGGGGAATGTTGAGTTTGATTTTGGATCTTGTATAGGATTTGGGATAAGTTGATGTGAATTTGAACTTGGAGTTAATGAAAATACTATATGAGGTCTTGGTTATATTTAGGTTGAAAATTGGACAATGTTGAATGTTTTGGAGAGATGAGGAGATACTGCAATGCAAGGTGAATGCCCAAAGCTTAAAGAGCCTCCCCAAAGGCTCATAGTCTCACGAGAGCTTGTTTTGGAGCCTCCACATGTTCGTCCTAACCTTCAAAGTGCTGGAGGTTTATGACCACCCATGTGAGTCCCCAAAATAGTCAAGCTATACTATGGATTTCAGAAGGGAGGAGTGGGTGTGAAGTGGAATGCCCCAAAACAAGATGTCCCTAAGGCCTCATGATTCTATGGGAACTTATCCTTGAGTCTTTACATGCTGGTCCTAACCTTCCAAGTTCTGGAGGTTTATAACCACCCATGTGAGGCTCCAATAAGAGCCAAGAAGAGGTTTGAAATCCCGAAAGGGATGGGTCTGATCACTAGTCCTTTAGGATAGTCAAAGAGAAAATCCTATGACTAGATCCCAGGATTGTAAAGAAGAAAATTAAACCTCACAAAAAATGAGGTCAACAACATGAGATAGAAAATAATATAAAATTATCGAAGTAGGATATCATGAACTATATTGTTAACTTCTCTTTGGTCGGCGCTGTAACTATGAGGCATTTTCGGGTAATATCAGATATTGTCGGTACGACGGTCTTGCTTGATGATTAGGTGATGGGAGTGAATCTCCAGTGTTAGGTGGGGCCCTTAAAAGAGAGCGACAAATATCCTGGTTGGACATGATGACTTCCTCAAATTACTATCTTCATAAAGATACATTTAGAATGTCTTCTTCAGAAAGATGGAAATGAGCTAGATCAGCTGCTTCAATAAGTTGGCTCAATTGGACTATTTTGGTAGGTGGGCTCGGTTTGTCCACTTCAACAATTGGGCTCGATTCGTCCACTTCGATAGGTGGGCTCGATTCGTCCACTTCGACAGGTGGGCTCGATTCGGCACTTCGGTAGGTGGGGCTCGATTCGGCCACTTTGATAGCTAGGCTCGATTCAACTACTTCAACAGGTGGGCTCAAATCGGCTGCTTCAGCTAATGGGTCAATTCAGCCAAATAAAATTTAATTAAATGATTTTGTCTACCTGTATTTATATATGCATTTAAATATATTTTAATCATTCATTATCATTCATCTATTTCAATTTATATTCTAGAATTCAGCCTAATGATAGATACTTTGGCCTCATTTGAAATCAATTTAACATTTTGTTCTTTTAATCTTACTTTTTGTTTTTAAAAAAAAAATATCTGTTTTGTATTTTTTTTCTTTTTGTATTTTTATGTTTTTTAATCTTTTAAATAAATCAATTTGTTTTTTTTTTTAAATAATCAAAATAAGTTTTATAGTCTCTTAATGTTTTTAAAAATAGATATCTTCATCTAACAAACTCTTTTTTAAATTTACTTATAGAAATGAAGACAACGAAATCAAGAACAAAAGGAAAAGTAGTGCCAAAGGGCTACTTTGATAATATAAAATAATAAGGTTTTGATTCATTAGTTCAATTTTGGATAAGTAAGTATATGTTACCTTTCTATCCAATCTGGCCTAGCACTTTTCCTTGACATGAAATAAGTATTTTATTGATCGAATAAGAAGCATGGAGTGTCACTCCCCATGGAGTATTTCTAACATTGAAAACATAAAGTATATGAGGCAGCTAACCAAAGAGATTGAAGATTAGTAGGAGATCAGGCTAAGATTATATTGCTAAAAGTTCCTCTACAAATAATTCCATCAAGCCGTTTGTAAGAGGAAGCAGGAGGAATTGCATTTGAGGTCGAGCGCTCCCGTGTAGTTGTGGATGACCCTAGCTTGTTATAGGCTCAGCATGAGGAGCTTGTCTGGCTGGTCATGATGATGAATGAAGAGCTCTGATAGGTGCGTGAAGGACAATAGATAGCTGCAGAAAGTTTGGCATGTCTGGCGAAGAGATTTGATTGTCGGAGCAAGCGACATATGAGTGATGTTGAGGAGGATGAGGAGGAGGAGCAGGACGATGATGAGGAGAAAAATTAGGATTATTTTTTGTGTTTGATAATGTTCCCTCAACATATGAGTCGACTTTATGTTTTTTTTTTTCATTTAAGTTTAAGCAAATTTTCAATTTCTCGAGTTGTGAATTTTGAACGCATTGATCCGTTTATATGTAATCTGATTCGGTATCATTACGTAGATATCTTGGAGAATTCTTTTATCACTTGTGATGATAGGTAAATGTCATGTTATGTTGATTGTGTGCAGATATGTGAAATCTTAATCGTTTTGATGTTTCTTTCCTGGTAGGTTTGCATCGGATTAGCATCGGAATATTCCGACACTAAACATAACAATCATTCATTTGATACCTGACACCGTTAAATCGACGCAAAAGCGTCCCACCAATTTGACGCTAATTAGTGTCAGACATGACAGATGCAAATTAGCCTTGGACAAGTTCGACGCCAATTAACGTCCGACTAGTTGCATGATATTGCGCCGCTAAACCAAGTCGCCCGTATTTTCGATGAATTTTTTTAGTGATGGATTTTTGTGACATAAATGCAGACACAAATAAAAATCTAATGCTAATGTTGACACAAAATTAATTAGCGATGTTCATTTTAACGTTAGACTTTTTTCTACGCTAATCTGTCTTAAAGTTGGAAAATGACCCAATTAGCATTTGGACATTCCCAACGCTAATTAGGCATTACATCGACACTAATCAGGTATTTTCTAATCATGTTGATTATTGACGATGGTATGCCTCTCATCTAGGAAAATTTTTTTTGTGCGGACTCCCGACGTAGCTCTACGTGCGGTGCAGAGTATTCCTGAGTTATTTTCAGATTATTTCTGGGTTATTTTCTATAATCCCAAAATAAACCAGAAATAACTCGCGGTCTTTATTTTTGGGTTATTTCTGGATTATTTCGAGATTATTGAAAATAACCCAGAAATAATCTGAAAATAACTCAGGAATACTCTGCACCGCACGTAGAGCTACGTCGGGAGTCCGCACAAAAAAAATTTTCCTAGATGAGAGGCATACCATCGTCAATAATCAACATGATTAGAAAATACCTGATTAGTGTCGATGTAATGCCTAATTAGCGTTGGGAATGTCCAAATGCTAATTGGGTCATTTTCCAACTTTAAGACAGATTAGCGTAGAAAAAAGTCTAACGTTAAAATGAACATCGCTAATTAATTTTGTGTCAACATTAGCATTAGATTTTTATTTGTGTCTGCATTTATGTCACAAAAATCCATCACTAAAAAAATTCATCGAAAATACGGGCGACTTGGTTTAGCGGCGCAATATCATGCAACTAGTCGGACGTTAATTGGCGTCGAACTTGTCCAAGGCTAATTTGCATCTGTCATGTCTGACACTAATTAGCGTCAAATTGGTGGGACGCTTTTGCGTCGATTTAACGGTGTCAGGTATCAAATGAATGATTGTTATGTTTAGTGTCGGAATATTCC
>NW_018234857.1:0-273 GCF_001263595.1 Phalaenopsis equestris
AAAAGTGTTTTGGCGCCTAAACGTCAGATCCGACGATTACCCGCCGGTGAAACAAAGAAGGCCGTGCCTAAGCACCAGAGGCCACGCGTTTAAGCGCTAGAGGCAGTTATGTGACGGTTTACTTCATTTTGCTAGATTTTGAAGGCACATTTGAGACACCTATTGGCTAAAGAAGGTGGCTATGACTACTTGAAATGAAAATATGGTTAGAAGACTTATGAAAGGAGGCATCCTTTGGAGAATTCATCAAATTTAGACACATTTTGAAGAGTT
>NW_018234858.1:0-854 GCF_001263595.1 Phalaenopsis equestris
CTCTCTCATACTCTCTTCCACCCTCCCTCCCTCCCGAACTCATTCTCTCTCCCCCTCACTCTCCTTCATTCTCTCTGACCCTTCCTCACTTTACTTTTCTTTTTCAACCACTTAACCACTTATTATACTCTCTCTATCCCTTTCTCTTTTACCATCTCTGCCTTACTTCTTTACATATCTCCCTCCTTTTCCCTCTCTATCTCTCCCCCACTGTTTACCTCTAATCTCTCTCTCCTTCTCTTAACCTCCCTCTCTCAGTCTCTCTATCTTGCTTGTTTATTCTATAGAAGAGAGAGAGATAGGTAGAGAGTGCAAGAGATGGGTGTGGGAGAGATGAAAGACAGAGAGAGCAAGAGCAACTGGGAGAGCAAGTGAGAGAGAGTGAGCAATGGAATTAGAGAAGGAGAGATAGAGAGACAACTGAAGGAGGTAGAATCATGGAAATAGAGCTAGAAAGAGTAAGAAAAAGGAGGGAAAGAAAGAGAGAGAGTTAAAAGAGAGAGTGAATAAAGAATGAAAGAGGTTGAGAGGAAAATAGAGAGAGAAAATGTATGAGAGATCATATGGAGAGCAGAGAAGGGAGGGAGAGAGAAATAGAGACAGGAAAGGAGATAGCGGGGGGGAGAAAAAGGAATGTAGGGAGGAAGCGTTTGAGGGTTGGAATGAGGGAGAGATAGAGAAAGAGACAGAGAGTGGGAGAGAAGGCATGAAATTGAGAGATAGAGTAAAAAGTGAGTGACAAAGAGTGAGTCATCGAAAGTGAGAGAAATGATAACAGAGAGATGGAACAAGAGAGAGGTAAAAAGAGAGGAAGAGAGGGAGAGGGAGAGTGAGATAAAGAGATAAAGGATGTG
>NW_018234859.1:0-2012 GCF_001263595.1 Phalaenopsis equestris
GCGAGTATATAAATAAATAAAAATTATGTGCAAGGTATATGAAATTCTCAATAAATAAATACATAAATTACCAAATATTTCTCTAAAGCTGTGACGTTAAATTATTGCTCTAATGCTTTGAATCTTCCCACGCACAACAACAACAACAACAATAATTATTTACTACTATATAAATATTATGACACGTGTCCTATACATTTATAGTAAGATTTTACAAGTCTTAATTATTATAATATAATCTTCATTATTGAGAATATTTTATTAATTATATTTCCTTTATGAATCTCTTATATTACCAATATATAAACATGTTCTTATAAACATATAGTTCAATAATGCTCACTATGATTATAACTCTCTAGCCAAACCTTTCTATCCACCAACTCTTATTTCATTTCTTCAATATTCTTTATTTTTGCCTATGTAATTATTTTACTTCGGAATCAAAATATCAATTTGGGATCAAATTTTTAATAAATACAATTTACTTTACATTTTTTTTTTTAATTTTATACTCAAAATAAATTGGCATGTTTTTTAAAACACTTAAAATATTTTATAAAGATTTTAAACTTCAATCAAATAAATAAACATATTTTATTTGAAATAAAAATATAAATAGAATAAAAAATAAAACCGAGCTAAAAAAGCACCTAAAGTAGGGTTGTAAATGAATCAATGCACTCGATGAACAACTCAAACACGGTTCGATTAGAACTCGAATATGTTATGTCCAATCAGTAAATAGACAAGCTTTATTAATTTTTAAAAATTTGAATCTTAAATGAACTAAACACAAACAGTTTATTGACATATTTACTTGATGTATTGTTTGTATATTTTTATTTTTTTTATTTCTTAAAATAAATTAAAATATTTTTAAAAATACTCAAAATGACTTATAAATATTTTTAAAAATAAGTAAACTTCAATGAAATAGTCAAATATATTTTTTTAAAATAAAATAAAAAAGAAATAAAAGTCTTTCTCAAAAGACCCTAAGAGATTTTCGCTCGGCTTATACCGCGTGAAGTTGCGGTCTACCTTTTCCGGCTTTCAGATGAGGATGACAAGAAAACTTGTTTTTTCGTGACAAGATTTTCACTCGGATGAGGTTACAGGCAGGTTAGAGTCTTTTATACCAATAATATTGAATTATCACTCAATATCTAAAAAAGGTTTTCTCGTTTTTTCCACTGTTGTGGAAGCATGTTATGTCACGAAAAAACAACATCTTTTTCAGTTTAGAAGCTTACCGATGAGGACAAATCAGAGAATGGACACTAGAAGGAGCTGCTCTAGTCTTAGCTGACGGAGGGATATGCCTGATGGATGAGTTTGACAAGATGAATGATCAGGACAGGTAGCATAACATTTTGTTTTAAAATGGTGCATTTACATGCATATCGCACAATTCTTAGGTATTTTATGATATCTACCTTCTAAACTTTGTTTTTTCACAGTCATACCACCAAAATTTTCATATCACTTAAAAAAAATGCCACTTTTAAACATTTGAAAAGTGAAATACACCTTTTGAAACATACTTAAATCGGCATATATATAAAAATTGAAGAATAGTTGTTAGTTCTGTAAATATATAAGAATTGAGTAATACATTTATTATTGGGCATTTACATACGATACCACCCGATTTCTATATATTTACATTTCTAAAAACTAAACTTTGCCTTTTTTTTTAGTTATACCACCCAAAATATTCATCTCTCATAAAAAATGCCAGTTAGGTTATCAATCAATTTGAGTGGTATAACTCAAAAACAAAAAAAAAACCTGAATTTGAGGGTTGAGCTTTAATATTACATATCAATCAATTTGAAATTTAATATTTACATATCAGTTATTAGGTTATCACCATTGCTCTCCTTGATGTAATGTGTGAAATTTTATGTACGTACACGTACATTCAAGGACTGCAATATGGGGGGGGGCATTCCTTGTTTTTTTTTTTTTCGCACATCCTAACAGTGGATGTATGAACATACATAATA
>NW_018234860.1:0-468 GCF_001263595.1 Phalaenopsis equestris
TTTGTAGGGCTATCTGTTAGAAACACAACACAACTAAAATGGGGCGAAACGGAGTCAAACAGAGCAAAACAGTGGAGCTGTGCAGTTTGCTCGCCGACGACGCCCAAAACGGCGCCGACGGTGAGATTTACCTGAGAAGACCGAAAAATGACAGAAAAGCTCGTCGACAGCACCCTCGAGCTCGCCGACGGCGCCCGGGAAGACTATGGAGGACTTTTGGCGGTTATGGGCCGAAATTCAACGTATTTGGACGCTTTTTGAAAGGACTCTCGGCAACGATTCAAACTTCGTTCCTACACTTTAAAAGAACGAATTTATGATTGAAAAGAGGCGGTTTTTAGGTTTTTGTGTGAGAGGAATGTTAGGAAAAGTGTGGAGAAAGTTTAGGGTTTTTAGAATAGGAGTAGAAATGTAAATTTCTACCCTTTTGAAAAGATTAGAGAGGAGATTTTGAGAGAATTTGTAAGG
>NW_018234861.1:0-314 GCF_001263595.1 Phalaenopsis equestris
TTCTTTCAAGTACAATCAAATGGATGAAAAATGCTGAAAGAAGTGAAAAAGAGTCAAATTTGGAGCAAAAATGAAAAAAAATCCAAAAATGAACTGGGGCGCCTAAGCGCCCAAGTCTGACGCCTAAGCTCCAGAGGCTCAGCGCCTAAGTGTCAAGTACCCCACGTTTAAGCGTCAGAAGTAATTACTTGATGATATAGTTAATTTGAGCGGATTTTTGAAGAGGTGTTTGGAGCATCCCTTGATAAAAATGTGGGAAATAGCCCATGGACATGAACTTTCATTCAATTAGCTTTTGAGGAGGCAACTTCTAG
>NW_018234862.1:0-399 GCF_001263595.1 Phalaenopsis equestris
TTCGTCTAAAGTAACTTCATCTTTATTTTCAAAATATTTTTTCTCTTCAAAATGTTCTTTAAATTGCTCGTTCAATAGATGTTCGCTAATTTTCATGTGAAAACATTCATTATCTCTTTCAACATCAGGGTATTTCATAGATTTCGTAATGTTAAAAGTCACTTCTTGATCATTAACTCTCATAGTTAATTCTCCCTTTTGAACATCTATCATAGCTCTTCCAGTAGCTAAAAAAGGTATCCCTAAAATTATATGTATTTCCTTATCTTCCTTCATATCTAAAACAATAAAATCCACAGGAAAGATAAATTTATCAACTTTTACTAACACATCTTCTATAACTCTCTTAGGATAAGTAATTGAACGATCTGCTAATCGAAGAGTTACAGAAGTAGGTGA
>NW_018234863.1:0-1089 GCF_001263595.1 Phalaenopsis equestris
ATCAAATTGTTGATCATTTGTCGAGACTTGAACAAAAAAATTATGCGAACTTTGATGATGAAAAAAATGAAAATTTTTCTGATAAACAACTATATATTTTTGAGTGGCATATTCTGTGGTATGTTGATGTAGCTAACTATTTAGTTAAGAATATTTTACCCTATCAATTAACGAGCCACCAAAATAAAAAGTTCATTCATGATGCAAGATTTTACTTCTGCAATGACCCTTATTTATATAAAGAATGTAAGGACTTAGTCATCCCAAGATGTGTATCGATTAAAGAAACCTACGAAATTATTCAAAAATGTCATAAATATGATTTTGGGGGACATTTTGGAGCGGATAAAATTGTATTTAAAAATTTACAATCTAGATTCTAATGGCCTACATTATTTAAGGATGTTAAAACTTATGTGAAGACTTGTGATAAATGTCAGAGAGTAAGCAAATTTTCAAAGAGAGATGAATTGCCCATAAATTTTACTTTAGAAGTTAAAATTTTTTATGTATGGGGTTTAGATCTTATGGGACCATTTGTACCACCTTCTAAAAAATTGTACATTTTATTAGTTATGGATTATGTTTTTAAATGGATTGAAGTTGTTGCTTTACTCCGATGTGATTCTCATAGTGTTGCAAAATTCTTAAAGAGAAATATTTTTACCATATTTGGAATATCGAGAGTGATCATTACTGATGTGGGAAGTCATTTTAAAAACTATAATGTTGAAACAATAACAAGAAAATATGGAATTAAACATCGAATTGCCACAGCTTATCACCTCAAACCAGTGGTTTAACAGAAGTATTCAACCATGAAATTAAGAAAAGATTAGAAAAGACTGTAAATCCTACTAGGAAAGATTGGTTTGTGATCCCGATGTTCTAGATAGATGTTAAATACGATATATGTGATTATATGCTTAATTTCCTTAATAATAATTATTTCTTTGCAACGACGCCAAAAACTTGATCTCGAGCATAAGTTAGGAAAATTCTTAACTTCAAAGCAAATAAGATTATGGTTATAATAATTAAATATGAGATATTGCACAAGTATACGTATTGTTATCAAGTAATATAGGA
>NW_018234864.1:0-368 GCF_001263595.1 Phalaenopsis equestris
ACTAATAAGTCAGAGAATTTGCCATAAAATTTTCATAGGATTTTGAGCTCATTTAATTAATGATTTCATAGAATTTGCCAAATGATGATTTGCAATAAAAAATGGGCTTAATTGGTAGAAACCCACTTCACTTTGCCAAATCATAAGATAATTCCAATAATTATCAAAATTTTGGAAACTTCATTATCATAAAATGACTTTTGAATTTAGGGGTATAACTTTGGAAATCAATGATTTCATACCCTTATTTGATAATCAAAATAATATTAAAATGATCTTGATAATGATCACTTAAAGTTTTAAATCTTTTCAAAATTAATACACACACACAATACACACTTAGGTCTTAAAGACTTAGTGGTGAACTT
>NW_018234865.1:0-1805 GCF_001263595.1 Phalaenopsis equestris
CCTAAATCCAAAATTCTCAAATTTAGCCCCAAATAGGCTAACTCCCCAAATTTCACTCAATTTATTACCTTAACCCCCAAATTGGCATCCAATTCATGTTAAAAACTCTTCATAGGGTCCCCATTGACCATTTACAACAATAAATTTGGACTTATCCCAAGGATAACTCAAGCTAGACCCAAGCCTAGCCCAACATGAGCAAATTGACTAAAATTCAAAATTCCCTAAAATTGACCATTCAATTGAGCTCAAAACCACTTCCATCCTTCACCAAAGTTATTCCTTATGATCATATGCACCAAACAAAATAATTAATTGGGCCAATTGACTTAGCTAGAATAGACCAAACCCAAGACTTGGTCATTTGCACCCACTTGGACCCATGCACTAAATGTGCCTAACCACCCTAAAGTAAACAAATTAACGCCATCACAGCCATTGGTTGGACATAGTGACCAGTCCAAACACCATGAAACTACCTAAATCAAACCATGGACCAAAGTTTGCCCAAATCAAGGGATATTATTTCCAAAAATGCATGTTCTTAAGATATCCTTACCAAAATTAGGTATCATTGCACTAAATTACTGTGACATCTTCCCCTGGGTTCTTTGAGTTCCTAGCCACTGTCCCCCGCCCCCCCCCTGGCCGGCCGGCCAGCCTAGTGGCCAGAAAAACTCAAAATCGAAAGCCACCCCCATGATACCTTACCCAAATCAAACCTAAAGGCCAGCATATCCAAATCAAATTGAAGAGCTCCTCTGCCCTCCGCCTAAGCACCACAATGCACCCAAACTTGTGCCCTAAGAGCCACCCCATGGCCATTTTTATAAAAACTCATCTCTACGGCCATGGGAGGTGTGCTAAAATTTTTCTCAAAGAGAGCCTCCCAAATCACTCACAGAGCTTCCTTAAGATCTCCACAGCCCATTCCAATCACTACACTGCCTTGATTCCCCCTGTATAGCCCTAAATTTGAGCTTAAAAATTAGGTCAGAAATAGGACATCTCTCAAAACTCCACCAAACTTAAATTGCTTGGGCCCACACCTTCACCACAGCAAGAGAAGACAAAGCCCCATAAAATTACCCTCTGAAATATGCTCCACCATAGCTCTAGACCAACACCTGAAATCAAGCTTGGTCGAATTCATACCTAGGTCTTACACCACAATAAGAGGCTCTTACACCACATCAAGAGGCTTAATCCCTAGCCTCCTTAGACCCCAAAAAATGTGCCTCCAACGAATACGCCAAGCAAGCCTCCCTTCAGAGAGCAAAGGTATAAAACTTCTCCTCCTCCCGAGCCTATTTTGATTCTCCATTTACTTGAGCTTGATTTCATGACACATTGACCGTTTGGATATGTTCATCTCACTAAGAAGAGCATTTTAAAAAAAAATTCACTTAATTTGTTTGAGAAATGAGAGAGATCATAAGCCATGAAGGTGGATGGCTCTTGGCCTAAGCCATTGAAGACGATGACCATACATCGTTCGATCGCGCGTGTATCAAATAGATGGCCAAGATGAAGCTGGACAACGCTTCTTTACATAAACAGCGGAAAGCGTGGCTGCTGGCGTGGAAGGCGGTGTCAAATAAGAGCTCGCCACGTGGTGTTTTTGAGCTGCCTAAGATCTACATGGTGCTGCGTGGATAAGTAGAAAAATAGGGTTTTTTCTATTTATTTAAACACCATAAACTTCAAAAATCCATAACTTTATGTAGAAAAATCACAAAAATAAAATAAAAATACCCTCTTGCTCAGTGAACAAAGGAGAACAATATGGAATAAATTTCAAGTCC
>NW_018234866.1:0-1090 GCF_001263595.1 Phalaenopsis equestris
TGTGAGACTACAATTCATCACACTTTTTTACTTGTGTATTTGACATTATATCTAAGAATTTAACTGTGGTGTGACATAGATCTTGTTTTGGAGTTCTTAGTGGCACAACATATAAAATTTTTGACATATTAAGATCTTTAAGATGTATAATAATTTTTCATTTATCAAGAAAGACAAAAATGTAGAGGAAAAGACAATGTAAGTTGAAAGTTCGAGTTATTTCTTTGATATGTTGAACAATAGCATTTTGTTGAAATTGGATAGTTAGCAGCCAATATTCTGAAAAAAAAAGTATATAAATATGTTCAGGAATTAAATAATGGAAAAGTTTTAAATGATCATATAATTTGATAAGCATTGTGTCTTTTGTTCGATATCATATTATTATAATATTCAAGGTAAAAAGAGCGAGCCTTTTTTTTGTGCAAAAATTTAGTATCAAGTGCATATTAAACTCAATAATATTACTTTATAATACAATATTTGCATTATAAGGATCTTTATGAGTTTTTTGTTCATGTTCATAGATTTATAGGATTGTATAATATTAAGTTTATAAGGGCTCTAAGAGTTTAGGTAACCGTAATGATCCTTTTGCTTGTACTATTTTATAGTGTGTAGTTAACTTAGGCCAGTTTGGGGCAGTTTTTTTGTTGGAGTTGCTTTTTGAAACACCACACTCCCATTTGCTTCGTGCATTCGACCTGCTTATCCCAAAAAATTGTCGCAGTTTTTTATTTAACGTGGCCGCGGGCTCGAACCTGTGGCCCTTGTTCTTCCCCCTGCTTATTACGTGATTGAACTTCGTTCTATATCGCTCCACCATTGAACGTGTTTTGCCCTAGGCAACTGCTTGCTCGCATTTCTCCCTCGATTACTCCTCTATCGCAATTAGCATTGCCTCCCCTCTTCCTCCTCCCTTTGATCTCTGGTACTATGAGTTATTTATGATCGCTTGTCTTTCTATATGCGATTTCTAGCGATTTCATAGGTTGGAATAGTTTTCTTTTAGCGATTTTTTTGATTTTTTTTTATGAAATTCATATAATGGATGAAAGTTTATGCATGATTTGGAATATGAAAATAGAAA
>NW_018234866.1:1106-6564 GCF_001263595.1 Phalaenopsis equestris
AAAGAGTGTTCATTTGTCTATATGTGATTAATGGCGATTTCATGGCTTGGAATGAATTTCTTTATGCGATTTTTCTGATTTTTGTGATGAAAGTTTGTGCTTGATTTGGAATTTGAAAAAGGAAAGAATGCTCATTTTTTAATAGCAAGTTTTTGGGTGCTCTGCATGCAATTGCCTCAACTGAAAATTATGGGGCAGGGTTTCATCAATTTCTTTAATGTTTCAGTGACAATTTCATAGCTTAGGGGTTGTGGTTGATCACTCTATGCGGTGGCTGTGGGTGTTTGAGTGGTGTTTGCGGGTATGAGTGTGGAGTGCGATGTGTGGTGGTTGTGTGTGTGTGTGGCATGGGGTTGTGGTTGGGTTGCACTATGTGGTGGCTGTAGACGTTTGTGTGGTGGTTGTGGATGTGTGTGTGGTGGTTGTGGGTGTGTATGTGGGTGCCTTGTGTGATGGTTGTGGGTGTGTGTGTGGTGTGGAGTTGTGGTTGGGTTGCACTATGTGGTAGTTGTGGGTGTTTGCGTGGTGGTTGTGGGTGTGTCTGTGTGTGTGTATGGTGTGGAGCTTTGGTTCGGTCCTGTGTGGTGGTTGTGGGTGTGTGTGTGGTGCGAGGTTGTGGTTGGGTTGCACTGTGTGGTGGCCGTGGGTGTTTTTGTGGTGGTTGTGGGTGTGTGAGTGGTGGTTGTGTATGTGGTGTGGGGTTGTGGTTAAATGCTCTATGTGGTGGCTGTGTGTGTGTGTGTGGTTGGGTTGCACTATGTGATGGTTGTGGGTGTTTATGTGGTGGTTGTGGGTGTGTGTGTGTGTTGTGAGTGGTGTGTGGTGGTTGTGGGTGTGTGAGTGATGTGGAGCTGTGGTTGGGTGCCCTTTGTGGTGACTATGGGTGTGTGTGTGGTGGTTGTGGGTGTATGTGTGGTGTGTGGTGGCTGTGTGTGTGTGTGGTGTGGTGTGGAGCTTTGGTTGGGTGCCCTTTGTGGCGTCTGTGTATGTGTGTGTGGTGTGGGATTGTGGTCGGGTTGCACTATGTTCTGGCTATGGGTGTTTGTGTAGTGGTTGTGTGTGTGTGTGGTGGTTGTGGGTGTTTGTGTGTGGTGTGGGGTTGTGGTTGGTCACTCAGTGTGGCAGCTGTGTGTGTTTGTGGTGTGGGGCTGTAGTCGGGTTGCACTATATGGTGCCTGTGGGTGTTTGTGTGGTATTTGTGAATGTGTGTGTGTGTGGTGGATGTGGGTGTGTCAGTGGTGTGGGGCTATGATTGGGTGCCCCGTGTTATGGTTGTGGGTGTGTGTGCGGTGTTGGGTTGTGGTTGGGTTGCACTGTGTGGTGGTTGTGGGTATTTGTGTGGTGGTTGTGGGTGTGTGTGTGGTGTGTGGTGACTGTGAGTGTGTGTGTGGTGTGGACTTGTGTTTGGGTTGCATTGTTGCATTTGATGCTCTATTTTTTATTATGGGTTGCCCTGTTGCATTTGTTGTTCTATGGTCTCTTGGTCTTTGATCTTTGTAGGTTGCCTTATGGAAAGCAGGTCTTGCTGGGTTGCCTTATTGGGTTTCCTTGTTACATTTGTTGTTTTGTAATCTGTTGGTCATGGTGGGTTGCCTTGTTTCATTTGTTGTTCTATAATTTGTTGGTCATGGTGGGTTTCTCTGTTGCATTTGGTGGTGGCTTTGTTAGTGTGGTGGTGGTGACTTGCTGGTGTGGTGGTGGAGGTGTATTGAGTGATGGTTGTGTTGGGGCTATGGGTGTGTATGTGATTGTGAAGGTTTGTGGTAGTGTTGTTATCGTGGTGTTGATATGTATGTATGTGAGTGATGGTGGTGGTGGCTTGTTCGTGTGGTGGCTATTGTCTCTTTATAATTTCATATGAATTAGAGCATTTGGAATAAAGTACCGGGGGTGGGTGATGACTATTGTCTCTTCTCTACTATTATGAAATATTAATGTTTTTTATTTTCTTTGTTTAGTAAAGTATTGGTTAAGACCAAAGAAGTCGTTTTTTTTTTGTTTGTTTCATGGGTTATTTGATTTGGATGTTTTCCTTTCTAGTACGAACAATCTATATGTTTATATGTATTTATTTTTGCTCATTATACTCCATCTTTAGTTTTTAAATGTTCTTTTAACGTTGTTTGATGCACACTTATTACCTGAACATAGCACTTCTTTAATAAGGATTCACATCAAGAGAACCTGAGAAGAAAGATTATGGCAGTAGGAGTTTTGCTGTACATATACTACAACTCATGAGTCGATCGAACTCCTTGCTTGACATCGACTTATATTGGTGATAAATGGGTTGGGGAGCTACTACAAGGACACCCCATAAGATTCAGTAACATGTTTCAGATGATAAAACCTATATTTATGGACCCGCTCGATGAACTACATAGCTATCATGGGCTCCCAGGCTCCTCAAGAATGACATCAAGTGAAGTGTTAGCAATAGCCTTCTACATTTTATCACATAATGAATCAATGAGAGGAGCAATGGAACAATTTTAGCATTCATCGGAGAAAATTAGCAGATATTTCTCAGTGGGTTTGAAAGCTCTTATTAGTTTGTCGGCGAAGATTATTAAACCAGAGGATCCAACATTCGAGACTACTCAAAAAATGATTGCAAATGACCCGTGGTATATGCCATTTTTTATGGTAATTCTTTTTAGCATATTTCATTCAGCTGTTAATATGTCTTGCATGGCTATCACAACTTTATTTCTTCAACTGAACTGCATTAGAGCGATTGATGAAACCCATGTGAATGTACGATTATCCAATATTGAAAAGGTTGCATACATTAGACGGTGTGGATCACCCACACAAAATGTGACGGCAGTATGTGACTTCAACACGTGCTTTAATTTTGTGATGGCTGGTTAGGAAGACACCTGACATGATAGTCATATTTTTGCTTTTGCTACAAGAAATCGAAAACACGACTTCCCTCACCCACCTCCATATTCATTAAGCTATCCACCACATTTATTTTTTGTTAGTTTATTACTCATTATGATATTTAAGACAAACAATATTTCTTGGTCGATGCTAGATATCTCTTACAGAGAGGATATCTAAAACTATTTATAGATACAAAATATCAATTTTCTGATTTTGAAAGATTCATCAGTGTTTAACAAAAGACACTCCTCTTTACGCGACATAATTTAGAGAATGTTTAGAGTGTGGAAGAAGAAATGAGTTATTCTGCGCGATATGCCGACTTATCCAATTCCAAAATAGGTGCAGATTGTAGTGGTCACAATGACGCTCCACAACTACATTCGATGGCATCATTCTCCAATGGATGTTAACTTCAGCATGACCATGCAGGTGCCACAAAAAACATTTGAATTTCACGTAGGTTAATCTATGCCACAACCAGAGGCAGAATCACATGAAGGTTACAACCGGTATGGCGAGGGTGCCACATAAATAGTGTAATTGTGAGAGCGGATCACAGACATCATTACTGGTTGTTGATTAGAGGATCTTATTTATTTAAGAAAGTTCAAGTTTATTTTCCGTTCCAAGTATTATTGATATTTAAGATATTGTAAGTTTTATGTTGTTTGTAATTATTTTTTCTTTTTTTTTCGATTGCTTTCATTTTTTTTTGTGGGTTTGTGAAGTCCATGATGAGACGTTCGACCTTGTGGATATTTTGGGATGACCTATTAATCACTGTTGGTTGGTGTCACATGTGAAATCCTGATAAAGCCAATCAAGTTCCTCTTTTCTTTTTCGATATTGGGGTTTTTTAGGTACTTCTGAATGGTCTGTTTAGTCATTGTTGTTAAATGTCACATGTAAAACCTTGATAAAGAAAATAAAATTTCTTTCTTCTTTTCGATGTTGGGGGTTTTGAGGTACTTTAAGATAACCTTTTTTGGTCATATACATATTTGATAATATGAGTTTGATATTAAGTGAGCTAAATGCAACCAAGAACCCCTATTTATAAGATCTGCCGTCTTCTTGTTATAACAGGTTCTGTAGCGTTAGTGTACTTAGTTTTCTGAGACCTCGCACTGGCCCAAAATTGTAATTATTTACTGTTTTTATCAATTTATGAAGTCCATGTTTATTATGATGACGCATCAAACTAGTTCCAATCAAATTAATTCAAACAATCTACACATAAGAAAGCCAAAGCAATAGACTTTAAATCAGTTAGAAGCAGAGTAACAATGAAACAATTTTCAAATTTCGACTATAAATATGAAGCAAGTATTGCATTTGAAGTCCAAACTAATAATGAAACGATTTTCAAATTTTGATTATAAATATGGAGAAAATATTGCGTCCGGATAACAAACGCGATACACGGAGAGGTCCGTTTTTTTCCTCAGCTTTTTTCATATAACACGTCCGTTATTCAGATATAGCTTACGTCCAAACTCCATACATAATATTACTTTTTAAATATGCTCTCGTGGGCATCACATAATTTTGCTTGTGTAAATATCTATATAATTGTTAAACCTTCTTATTGCAAACCTTTTGCATGTGATGCGGGCCATCCACTAAGCACTGGGCAGTTATTTTGCACCGAGCAATCAGAGTCGCAGGTGGAATAAGAAAAACATTACATGATTATTACCCAGGGAGCAATTAAAGAAAGGTACGAAATGCAGAAACGAAAACGAAAAAAATACTGTTTTTCATTTTCATTTTTTTTCATTCATATATTTTCAGTCTCCGCCATAATTTTACTGTTCATTAAAAAAATAATAATAATAATAAAAAAAAAAACTGTGCGAGCAATGACGCTTTGGCTGCGGAGCAAGTGATAAAAATTTGGTTTTTATCTACGTTCCAACCAAAACTTCAAATATAACATCATCAATTCACCAAATTTCAAAATTTACAATTGAAGCACTCAAAACCTTCAGCCCTTCTAAAATAGCTACCTCATGACGGATCGGTTGCCTCTGTAGATAGCCGGTGGCTATCATACATCATTCGTTTGTTTATCCCATAAACTTCAACATTTTCCCAATCAGAATAGAGTTAACCAACGTCTTTTCTAGAGGCGAAACCAGCTCTCTTTTGAGGGGGAGGGGGAGGGGGTACACAAACTGCCCTCTAGACCCAACGAAGAAGGGTCGAGGGGAACCAAGGGCAAAATAGTATTTTAGGAGAGGCAAAATTAATATTTTAGGAGGGGTAAAATTAATATTTTAAAAGGGAAAAAAA
Organism: Phalaenopsis equestris; assembly: GCF_001263595.1. NCBI lineage: Eukaryota > Viridiplantae > Streptophyta > Magnoliopsida > Asparagales > Orchidaceae > Phalaenopsis > Phalaenopsis equestris. Next base: position 6,297 of record NW_018234866.1, read on the forward strand.
AAGTAAATTTTTCGTCTCAAGTAAATAAAAATTTGAATTAGAGAGGATTTGAGAGCCACAACTACCCCCCTTGGGACCATCGTGAGTCCGCCCATACCCTTTTCCACAACGGAGCTTGCTCATATTATACCAAAAAATATGTATTTATATTATTTTCTTTCAGCTTCAAAAAAAAAAGAAAAAAGAAAAAAAAAAGAATTACAGAGTTTTTCAATTTTCTAGCCTTTTTTTCTACGTGTGAGCATTAGTTAATGTTTTGCTTGCCTTA
>NW_018234867.1:0-394 GCF_001263595.1 Phalaenopsis equestris
TTTTTAGTTCTAATTCAGAAAGTTTCTCAATAGATGGAATCAAATTTTTGTTAATTTCTATAGGATCTAACAGTTTAAATCTTTCCTAAACATAATCCAAATTCTCTTTACTCACTTCCATTTATTCATCTTGAATTTTATCCTCATCTGGATATTCCATATATACCTTTTAAATTCTCTTTCAAAAGTTTTCTTGAAATATTCATGACTTAAATATTCATTAATATCCATTCTGAAGCATGCAACCTCTTGCTCTTTTGTATGGTATCTCATTGATTTTGCAATATTAAATGTAACCTCTTGATCACTAACTTTCATAGTTAGTTCTTCTTTCTGCACATCTATCAAAGCAGATCTAATGGCTATGAATGGTCTTCCTAAAATGATAGGAACT
>NW_018234868.1:0-508 GCF_001263595.1 Phalaenopsis equestris
TATCCTCTTCCTTCTTCTCCACTATCTCTTGCCCTGGCTCCCTCTCCCCACCCTCACTCCTAATCTATAACTTTCTCTTTCCTCCGTTTCTATGTTTTCCTCTCTTATATCCTCTTCTCTCTCTTTCTCTCACTCTCTCTCACTTTGGCCTCTCTCACATCAATCTATTGCTCACTTTGTCCTTGCTCTCTCCCTTCCTCTCTCAATAGCTCTTTATCTACCCCCTCTTTATCTGCCTCTCTCTTTCTCTCCCTCTCTTTGTCTTACTGTCTCTGATCTCTTTTTCCCCTTTAAACACTCTTATTTATTTCCTTCTTTCAATCTCTCACACTATTTTCCATTTTTTCTCTTTTTGAGACATTTTTTTTACTATTTCTCACTCTCACTCTTGATTTTTCTCCCTCTCACTCATTTCTCACCAATATCTCTCTCTTTTCTCCTCTCATTATCTCTCTCGTTGTATATCACTTGCTCTCCCTCACACTCTTCCTCTTGGCTTGTAATCTAT
>NW_018234869.1:0-1888 GCF_001263595.1 Phalaenopsis equestris
GGTGAAATAGGAAAAAAAGAAAGAGCTAAGCTCCAATTTTTTTTTTTATTTCGTTCATCATCTATTTTAATTGTTTTAAATAAATGATTCACTTTCTTAATTTTAACGTATGAATTTTTATTTTTGATATTTTGATGAGTAATTTAAGTCTAAATTATCCATTTTTTTTTCTTGTAGTTTAAAATCATTTTGGTTTTATCCATGGTACAAATTATCTAATGTTTGACCGATCAAGGGGCATATGGTAATTTAAATTTGTCGAAAATTTCATGATTTATTTCGTATAAATGGGGAAAATATTTAAAAAAAATAGCAATAATATTCTAAAGAATTATTCACATAAAAAAAAAGAATTGATATTTAAATACTATAAAATTAAGGGCAGTTGAATTCATGATTAGATTTTTGTTTATGGGTTGTTGGTAGTATTTTGCTAAGAAAAGATGAGCCACATTTTCAACTTTGTTACCAAAACTTATATATATATATATAAACAATACAATTCAATGTTGACATTAAATCTGTGATGACAACTAAACAAATAAAAAAAATCAAAACCTAAAAATTGACAACAAAATAGAACTAAAGAAATACAATTCCAAAAACAGAAATCAAAAGCAAAACACAATAAAAAAGAAAAAAAAAATCCAACAAAAGCTGACAATCAAATAAAAAAAGAAACCCAAACCAGTAATATCGTTGAGGAGTAATTGCTAACAATTCATCTCTTACACCAAAATAAACTGAGGAGCAACAGGCATAAACTCTGATAAGCAAAGAATCCATGAGACACGAGGCTAAAGCAGTATCGAAGAGATAGAATAGCAAGAGAGAATAGGCTTCGATCAGCAGAACATGTTTTAGTCCAACTAAAAGAAAAAAAATATATTAAAATTTCATCCAACTATGATGAATATCTTATACAAAATAATCAAGCATAAGATTGAATTTTTATACCTGGCTGGGGAGCATCATAGCTCAACTTAATGACAAAAGGGAAAAAGAAACAGGAATGATACTGTTCTAGTCAGAAGAAAACTCTCAAAAGCAATAACCAACAAAAGTAGATCACACAAGAAAGACTCCCAATCAATAAGAAACAAAGCCCCAAGACAAATAGAAGCTCAAACAAGAAAATCAAATCAAAACAAACAATATTACTGCAAAAGGAAGAAGCATAAATTAAACAAAATGAAACACTCCATCAGATAAAAGAAGTAGAAGAAAAACGTTTCCACTAACTACAGTGCAGAAAACAAAACAAAAAAAAACCCCCCACGGCAAGGAACACACAAAACAAATAAAAGCTAATGCTCAACACAAATAATCAAAGAAAGAAACATAGAAATTGAATTGGCAAACAACCAAATTGATTAATCAAACACAGTTTAAAACCTACAGGTTTCAGAGCTTATCTGGAAGAAAAAATATTAAAATTCCCTCCAACTATGATGAATATCCCATACTAAATATTTAAGCATATGGTTTAATCTTAATACATGGATGGATAATATCTTTGCTCGACCTAAAAAATGACAAAAAAGGAAAAAAGAAAAAAGAGTGCTATTGTTCATATCGGAAAAACATCCAATTTAAAAAACATAAATAAAATTAGAGAATATTCATCATTTTTCCAAAAGGAAGAAGCAGAAATCAAACATAATGAAATCAGCTAGCTACTGAAGAAGAAAAATCATATCTAAGACTACCAACTATACAAAAGGAAGATCAACAAAAGACTATAAACCAAAGCAATAATAAGAAATAATAGAAAACTAAACAAACAAAACCAATTAGAGAGAAAACTGGGACATAAAACCAAAGAGAACAAGATCCAACAACACAAAGGAAATAACACTAGACATAACAGACAAAAACCTGGAGAAGA
>NW_018234870.1:0-2062 GCF_001263595.1 Phalaenopsis equestris
TTTTTTTATATTAATAGCACCAAAATATTTCATGTCACATTAAAAAGACCACCATTTTTAACTATTAAGAAAATAAATATATATTTTTTCATGCACAGATAAGATGTCAGGTCTGTTTGGGTCAGCTGCAACTTATTGAATAATTTGCTAATAAACTCATTAAAAATAATCTGTTGATAAACCATGTGCAGTGACAATTACAAATTTTTATTTTTTCGAAAAAGTCATACCGTTGTCAGAAAGCTGTCACTGCATACCTATCTAGGTGCAATGTGAAAACGATGCTTTCAGCGTTTTCAAAGCACATAAGCTGACAAAACGCAGTTTATCCAAACAGACCAAGTGCATTTTTAAAACGCCACCGTACCAAATAAGCTGCCCCAAACGGACCAGTCATATATGTAAAAAATTGAATTTTAGGCGTGAGAGATATGCAAAAACATAAGAATTGAGTGGCATGCATGCAAATCTTCCCATGAAAAAACATTAACAGAAAAAACCCTGACATTTATTATTGAAATTGTGAAGAGTATGTCATGAACAGATGGGTCTAGCAGGCAATATTATTTTCTATAATGGAGCTACTTAACTCCCAATTCTTCTCGGCATTGATAAATTTCTTCTTATTGCGTAGCAGACCTCTTGAGATTCCTGTCAGAAATACGAGCGATTATTGCATGCGGATAGTGCACGCAGAGCTGCGTGCGCTCTCCAATCACAGCCGCACATTGCGACTGTATGACAGTGGCACCACTGTCATACAGCTGCACATCGCGGCTGTGATCGGACGCACCTAATAATTAGACCAGAAATACAAAGGAGTTCCTGAAATTCCAAACTTACATTTTTTACGTTTATACCACTAGGATCTTTCATATAACATATCAGACCTTTTAAAAGCAGGTGTGAGTCAATCATATATTTTTTGAGTCATTGACATGCATACCACTTAACTTTTTTATGTATTTACACCTAAAACTTATTTTTTGCATTTATATCATCGGCATAAAAAAATATCAAAATGTAATTTTTAGAAAGTGAAACGTAAAATGAAAGATTAGGCGTGAGATATATAAATATATACCAATTAAGTGCGTATGTAGTACTTTTCTTTTTTTACATTTCTATCAGGAAGTCCAACCACCTTCGACATGAGAAAAATTTACGTACGTAAGGCGTACGCAACGCTGTGAACGTCACTAGGTTACAGAAAGGAGATTGGAGGATTATATCTGCATTATATCCTCTATAATATTTTTGTAATTCTGTTTTCATATATTTCAAGTTACAGATACGTTACAAAGAAATTACAGAGGATTTAATACAAATAAAACCCCACAATACACATCTAGGGGTGTAAACGAGTCGAACACGAGCGACCCTTGCTCAGTTCGTGATCGTCTTGTTTATATTTCGAGCTCAAAAAATGTGTTCATGTTCGGCTCATTTGTTTAACGAGCCGAGCACGAGCTGTTCAGGAATAAAGAGTCATTTTAACAATCATAATCATGTAGCCATAAGACAATAAAGATTTGAGCAAAATTTAAAAATTATTATTTATATTAAACATAATTTGAGTATAATTTAATAATTTTTATTCTATTTTATTAATAAATATTGTAATAGGTTATAAATCTATGTAGCCTTGTAGTCAATTACATATATAAACTTGATGAGTAATATTTCGAGCCAAAATTTTGACAAAAAAAATTTTGTGCGGACTCCTGACGTAGTTCTACGTGCGGACCAAGTTATTTCTAAGTTATTTTCAGGTATTTTTTGGGTTATTTCAATAATACTGAAATAACCCAGAAATACCCTAAAAATAAAGACCGCGAATTATTTTTGAGTTATTTCGATATTATTAAAAATAATTCAAAAATAACATCAAAATAATTTTGAAATAACTTAATAGTCACTAGTCTGAACAGAAAAATCGCTACATTTTGACAGCCCGATGCACATCCAATAACCTGCTTACGCAAATTTTTCTCCTTTGGCTTGGCATATAGCTAATCGGAGACGAGATTATTGGCCGTTCGTACCACAAAAAATATATTTT
>NW_018234871.1:0-1338 GCF_001263595.1 Phalaenopsis equestris
ATTCTTTTAGAACATGAAGTTGTTCACCAGGAAAAATTTCATTAATTCCTTTTTCAAAATCAAGTATTTCTTCCTATTTTAGCCTAGATAGATGATCAGCAATTTGATTATTATTCCCTTTCCTACCAACTATCACAAAATTGAACCCTTGCATTAGAAGTACCCGTCTAATTAATCTTGGTTTAACATCCTTCTTTTGCATCAATTTTTTAATGACCAAATGGTCAGTATGTACTATAAACTTAGCTCAAATCTGATATGATCTAAGCTTATCAAAAACATATACAATAGCTAATAATTCTCTTTCAGTGGTGATGTAGTTAATCTGAGCATCATTAAGAGTCTTACTAGCATAGTATATAACTTTAAAAATCATATCATATTTCTGCCCTAAAATAGCTCCAATTGCATAATCACTAGCATCACACATTAATTCAAAAGGTTTCTCCCAATCATGTCAAATAATTATATGAGCAGTGATCAATTTTTTCTTTAAAGTTTCAAAGGCTTTAAGGCAATCTTGATTGAAGTCAAATTTTGTATCTTTTTGCAGAAGTTGGCATAAAGATTTAGTAATTTTTGAAAAAGCTTTAATATATCGTCTATAAAATCAACATGTCTTAAAAACCTGTTAACTCCTCTTACTATAGTAGGTGGAGGTAGGTTCGATATAACCTAAATTTTTACAGGATCTACTTCCACACCATTTTATGAAATTTTATGCCAAGCACAAATCCTCCTGTAACCATAAATTGGCATTTCTCCCAGTTTAATATGAGATTAGTCTTTACACATTGTTCCAAAACTTTCTCTAAATGTTTTAGTTGTATTTCAAACGAAGTTCCAAACACAGAAAAATCATTCATAAAGACTTCAATCCCTTTTTCAATTAAATCACTGAAATTGACATCATACATATTTGAAATGTTGTAGGTGTATTACAAAATCTAAAGGGCATTCGCCTAAAAGCAAAAGTTCCATACAGACTAGTAAATGTTTTTTTCTCCTGATCCTCCAGAGTAATAAGTATTTGATGATAACCGGTATATCCATCTAGAAAACAAAAATATTTGTGCCCAACCAGCCTATCCAAGATCTGGTCCAAAAATTGTAAAAGAAAATGATCCTTCATGTTGGCAGAATTTAATTTTCTATTATTTATACAGATTTGCCAACCAGTGACTCATCTTGTTGATATTAATTCATTATGTTCATTTGTCATTACAGTCACACCTTTATTTGGAATGCAGTGAATTGGACTTACCCAAGCACTGTTTGAAATAGGATATATTATTCATGCATATAACCATTTTAGAATTTCTTTCTTAACAACCTATT
>NW_018234872.1:0-5492 GCF_001263595.1 Phalaenopsis equestris
GGAAATAAAGGCAAGTGCATGTGTATCACAAGTACCTTTGTGAGAGTAAGCATAAGTGATAATGCTATCCTTTGATGATCATTGGTTAGAAGCTTCCTCAGTCCCATATTTCGCTACTTTCTGCTTCTTCAATAACTTCAGACACTCATGATTCTCACTGATAAAAATCACACTTGTCTCTCCCTTTGCTATCATCATATTTGTCCGGTAGCATTCTTTTCCACCTTTTCGACCACCATAGCCACAACTACGACCTCCTCCCTATCCACATTCACCAGTCTCTCTCCTTAGGTGGCCTATGATGAGTCTTGTTCAGATGTCCGTTTTCACCACAGTTGTAGCACTTGTGTGTCTCCCCGCGGACACTTATTATACTTGAGTCGGAGGCAACTAATGCTGATCATGCTCCCGGAAGTCCGCTTGACTCAGAGTGTAGCTTCTTGCGTTTCTCTTTCTATATCATCGCAGCAATGCCCTCATCCAGTGAAGGGATAGTCTCCTGAGTTAGAAGGAAAAATTTCTGATCAAAGACCAGGTTCAGATGGGTCAGAAACTGTTTGGTCTTCGTCCCGACATAAATTTTTCTCAACTTTGTCCAGATGTCCCTCACCTTCCGAACGCCATCTACTGAGGATGCAATTGACGAAATCGAGTTGAGTAGCCAGGTGTAGATTAAGGCGTGTGTGGTTCTTTACTTATCTCCCTCAACACTATCACTCTTTTTGGTTTGTCTCCGATCAGATCCCTCTAGTCTCTTCTCTACTAGAGCAACCTCGACCCGACGCAACCAACTTAGATATGTGGTCAGTCCATCAAGCTTCAGATCCACAGGAAGGAGATTTAGCTTCACTTGTGTTGAAGGACATGATGAGGTAGTAGTTGACATCGAAACTCTAGCTCCCTATATAAGCCCAACCAAGACCTTCAGAACTTTCCAAATTATATCCATCTCCCGCATAAAATTGAAAGGCAAAATAAATCTATTAACTTTATCCAAATTACATTACAATATTTGTATCATTTACTCTCATAATTATTAAATTTATTAATTTTTTAATCATGGTGAATCTTGTAGTTATTTGATTTGTTTTGATATGAGCACAATAGAAATTTTAATCGATTCCTTTTATGCTACACTCATTTGTATTCACATATCTACACCTTTACGTTTATGCCACTTCTTTCCTATGTATTTACATATCTAACAGTTAAACTTTAATTTTTACGTAGAGCCGCCTTATCTTTGGATGTAAAGGTGAATTTTATTTTTTAAAAGTTAAAATAGTGCTATTTTTGATGTGATATGCAAATTTTGGTGGCATAAGTGTAAAAAGTAAATTTTAGGTGTTGGTAGCTATAAATAAGTTTCTTCATAGATGATTAGTAAGATGAGCATAAATAAATTTGAACAAAAATTTGCTGCTGCTGCTGCTGCTGCTAATAATATGATAACTATATGGTTATGATAACTAATTTGTATATCTTTTGTAGCAATATGTTGGGATCAATGGTTCCCTGAGGCTGCAAGGGCTATGGTTCTGCAAGGTGCTGAGATACTCTTTTACCCGACTGCTATAGGATCTGAACCTCAAGATTCTGAACTCGATTCTAGAGAACACTGGAAGCGCGTTATGTGCGGCCATGCCGGAGCGAACTTGGTAACTTCTTAACTTTTCTTCTTCCATCGAAACCCAGATCATGAACCCCAATATTAGGTCTGACTCACTTTTTCCTATAATGCCGTATGTTTCCAGGTTCCTCTTGTGGCCTCTAATAGAATAGGAAAGGAAACAATTGAAACAGAACATGGTGATAGCACAATAAGATTCTATGGAAATTCATTTATAGCAGGTTTCTTTTTTTTTTATTTTTTTGGCTTTATAATTCCTTTTTTTTCATTCTGTAATATTCATGGAAAATTGTTGGTTATTTTTGAAATTAAAATGGAAATCAGGACCGACTGGGGAAATTCTGGCTGTTGCGAATGATGAAGATGAAGCTGTTTTAACAGCTGAGCTCAACCTGGATAAGATCAAGTCCCAGAGGCATAGCTGGGGGGTTTTCAGGGACCGGCGCCCAGATTTATATGAGGTTCTCCTAACGTTAGATGGAACCAGAAAATCATCATCAGGTTGAAGTTCCTTAATTTCAATATATATAATATATAATGTTGAACAGTTATGAAATAATTTATTAGTAGGTTGCATAATATTTGCAATTGTTTTGCTGATATTTATTCAACTGGGGAATGTTAACCACATTTTAAGCACGAGAACGGTTTTGAGAAGAATTTTGGAGTAGTTTATATTGTTCCTTGTATAAAATCCAAGGGTAAGGAGGCAACATTTTTTTAGGAAGATTTACATGAATGCCATTCTTATTTGTTTACATATCTAAGGCATAAACCTCAATTTTAAAAGGTTCATTTCATATTTTAAAAATTAAAATGATGGTGTGCTTGATGTTTATATATGAGCTTTCCTACTATCTAGCATGGCGTGCTAATCTTTATTTTGCAGGTTGAGTATTTTCTTTTATATATTTTTCATGTATATTTTTAGAGTGTAGGATCAAGCCTGTAATAGAAATAAGACACTGGCACGAATCCCGAATGTGCTTTGTTGTGAGCCAAGCTCTTTTTCTTTCCACTCTATAGGCACCTATATCACACTCATGATGGGTGTAAACCCACCTACCACTCTTTTACATTTTTCTAGATACTTGCCCATTTTTTCTTCCACCTTTTCCAACTACTTATACATGCGATCATAGGTCGTTGGAGAAGGAAAAATCTAAAGGGACAAATATGAAGAAACATCAAGCTGTCTTGGAGGCAGCCTTAACCTTATGAACATCTTATTTCTTTGTTTTTAAAGTTTGTGTGTTTTGTGTAATCCTCCTAACCATCTTTGTACATCTCCATCAAATCTCTCAATAATGAATAGCTTCCATGGTAGAAAAGTATGACACTTGTGCATTGCCTTATTCTTAAAAGTAAGAATCAATATACTCTTTCTCTACTCATCAGACATCTTTTTAGTATTTGAAGTTTTATTAAAAAATTCTTATTTTAACATATATTTTTCACCTTTTTAAATATTTAATATATTATAAATATCACTAAGAATTTTTAACATCTCAACTTAATCTCTTACTCTCTAGGGGCCACCTTTTATTTATTTATTTATTTTCATATTATTATTCCACCAATAAATATTTTTCTTTATAAGAATTTTATTTTGAGTATTAACTTTTAGTATTTTAAATTATATTAAAAAATTTAATATACCAACAAATCATTAAAACTTCAAAATACCATAATACTTCTTAGATTTCTACATTTCATTTTTTTTTTTAAAACTTCAACATCTATTTTTCTAATGCGACAACTAAAAATTGTTATTACTTATAATATCAATATCATTAAACTCAAATCATATTTTCGCTCATACATATATCTTTCATTCACTTTAATGTCCAATATATCATAAAAATTACTAAAAAAATTTAACATCACTAATTACTCTCTTCTTATAAACCACCTTTTATTTAAGTCATAATGCCAATTGAAGTGAAATTATTTAAAGAAAATTTAATTCTTCAAAATTACTTAAAATTAATTGTTAATGATCAATTGAGCCACCAAAAAAAAAAATGAAGATTAAGTCGGGTATAATTTAAAATTAGCAAAACAAGCAAGTTGAACCAGTACATGTTAGATCTCCGTTGCCCCTACATGTGCCTGCAAATGTGCACACATAGGCTCTCCAGAAAGCAGCAAACTTGGGATGTACTGCTCTAGCAGTGATGCAGGTTCTTCCAAATCATTGAATTTATCTGTACCGAAACATAAATTTAAGCATCAAAATGGATGATTATGATAAAAAATCATAATATGAATGATGAGAAATAAGAACAAACTCACCAAAAGTCCTTCAGAGATGTCTTCCCAGCTTTTACATCCATGCCCACAAAGCTCCCCTCTAAATGCTGGCTTGTAAAGTTTAGGCCACAATGATGATCTTGCTTGTCGCATGAAAAGGAAAATTTACATAAAATACCAATCAATTCTTATGCATTTACATTTCTAACACCTAAATTTCAGCGTTTACATACAAGCACTTTTAAAAGTTAAAAGTTGTGGTTAAAAGGTATTTTTAACATAATAAGAAAGTTTTGGGTGGTCTAAATGTTAAAAAAGTAGTGATTATATGTTAGACATGTAAATACATAAGAATTAGGTGGCATGAATGTAAATGCCCCAAAAGCAAAACATGTAGTTCTGAGCAATGAATTAGCAGAATGATTGTACAGAGCTGAATTTCACTTAAGCAAAAAAAACATACTTTCTTTGATCAGAGCACATAAGAACAGCATGATCAGTACTGATCTTAAATACTCTAAAGAGAACTGCAGTGAGCTCCGCAGGTTCATGAGAATCCAAAACAAGCGGGCCAAAAGTCCCTATGCTTCCTGAAACTGAAGAATCCACTTGATCGTTGCCGGCCATCTGCACATTGTCGAGTTTCCACTCATGGTGCACAAGCTGAGCCATTTCGAGCTATAGAAGCTCATATTCTACCTCTATATCAACCTGTTCGTCATGGTTGAGAAAGAAGAGCTTCTAAGAATCAGGAAGTACTGCGAGAAAACTTGAATAGGTTATAGATAGCATTGTAGAGCACTGGTTCAATTTGGATTTATTGGCAATTGGCTTCAATGAAGAGCTCATTGAACAGACAAATTGATATAGTTTTCAAACAATATCACAATAAAGGATTGTTTGGTTGCAAGATTTGCCCTAAACCTTTCCAAAAAATAGTCTTAAAATCTTTAATTATATTACCTTCTTAAATCTCATTTTCTCTATTTTTAAGGCAAAATATTTATTTTACTAAATGCTAGTAAGAGGGTAAGTTGAGGGGCACCACTCACCTTATGCGTCTCATTCTTCCTAAATCTTGAAACTATATGCCAAACAAAATATAAACTGAATCAAACATCTATCATGTAAAATTGATTAACAGTGTTGGGAAGAACAAAAGAAGCAGACAAACCATTGAACCGGTTTTGAGGTGGCTGGAAATGGAAAGAAGCTCTGTACTGTTTGCTTTCGATAGACAAAGGGTCTTCAGAATCTGGATTTAATACAAGTCCCGAGAAGAGTTGCTCCAGTCGGTACAGAACCACAGCAAGATGGCGGCGAGCTATCATCACCAATCTATAGACTTGTGCTCATTCGAAGGTAAGATCACATCTGCCATAAGGAGAAGGGATTATATATATATAGTATTTGTAACCTTAAGAGCATGTGCTGTTTTCAAGAAATCAGAAAGCCACCGCTCTTGCCTCTGAGGACGTAGGCAAATTGCCGAATCTCTTTAAATCCATGTGTTCTTTCTTGTGTTCGTTGATTCTGTCGTTTTTTAACCCTAATTTATCAAAAAGCTTGTACTTACGCAAAACTTCATAATAGCTGAGCAGGAATTTTC
>NW_018234873.1:0-689 GCF_001263595.1 Phalaenopsis equestris
ATAAAATAGTCCACATTGTTATTTTTTTAGTACTCCCTTCGCGCTTTGCAAAAGAAATATTAGATAGAAAAAGAATTATTTTATCTTTTGCCTGAGATAAGATTCGAACTTATAACCTAAGCATCTTCAGAGCTCCGCTCAGCCAATTGAGCTTCTCAGGCTTTTTTATGTATGTTTAAATATAAAATATAACTTTTCACATCTCTTGTAACTACGTATTTATCACTCACTTATGTAAAAAAATCTAGCTGCTTCAGAATTATATCTAAACCTTTTTACTTTTACGTTTGTAGTATCTATAATATCCACAGCTGAAACAGCTTTTATATTAAGTATCATACTTGCTCTTTAAATCTCACTATGTTTTTTACGAAAAAAGGGTTTATTGGTGTTATTCACACTCATAATACTTTTTGTTTCTTCTGTATGTGTAAACCCTAACTAGGTACCAGCTATTTTTAGTGTATTATAGGAAGGATTTAGTTTATCAATATAATACTGCTCTATAAGAGTAAGCTCCTCTTTTTACCATACTATAATATGTCTATGTAAAAGTACTATACCTGTGTTTTAATAAAAAAAATATTATTTTTTTAGATTTACTTTTGTAACTAAGCATATAATTAGTACTAAGATGACACTGAAGTCTTCTAGTTAAATCGCTTGAGCTTTCCAAATAATATTTTTTA
>NW_018234874.1:0-326 GCF_001263595.1 Phalaenopsis equestris
TTGTATAATTTTAATTATTGTTATAATTGTTTAGTTTGGTAATTTAAATTTGCATGTGTAGTTATAATAAATGTTGATTAATACTTTCTAAAATTGTAATGTGATGTGATTTTTATTTGCATTTTAATATCTTTATAATTGTTTTTCTTTTGTTTAGTATTGTGGATGTGTTAGCGAAATATTGTGTTTGTATAATGTTTAGTTTTGTACTTATTTCAAAATTTCATTACCCAGTGAATTCTCTAATGATTTATATGTATAGGAAGCTCCAAATATTACAGACCAGTTGAGGTAAAAATTCTGAGAAGGACTACAAAATTTCAGAA
>NW_018234875.1:0-2737 GCF_001263595.1 Phalaenopsis equestris
TTGCGATAATTAAAGAGAGGAATTTTTTTTTGCACGGTTTTGAAGTCTTTTCTTGGTTTTCACATGTAGATTGCTGACATTGGAAAAATTATTGCATACATACATCGCATGCAGAGATGCACTACGGTCAGTAATCAATTAACATTTTTTTGAAAAAAAAAAATAATTAAAGTGGGACCCACCGAAATACATCCTGACCGTAGATCACCGTGATTTACGGTCAGGATCGGACACCGCATGCACCTCTGCATGCTGTGTATGTATGCAATAATTTTTGCTGACATTGGGCCTTTTTGGCTCCTTATGGCTGATGTTTTTCACATAAGGTTTTCTTAATTATTACAATGGTTTGGATTGTTTAGCAACCTATAAAAGTTTTTTTTTAATTATTACAATGGTTTGAATTGTTTAGCTGCTTGGTTTGGTTCGGGAACAGTTTACTTGTTTTGGGTTTCTTGTTTACATTGTTTGAATTATTACAATGGTTCAGGAAAAGTATGCTTAGTTTAGGAGCAAGGTTTACTTATGCTGGGAGCAAGGTTTGCTTCTGCTGGGTTTCTTTGCTGACATTGAATCTTTCATGCTTGGTTTGAATTATTACAACAGTCTACCTGTGCTGGGAGCAAGGTTTTTAAGCTATTATTTCTTAGTTTCTAAGCTTTTGTACTTGGTTTTTAAGCTATTTTTTAGGCCGAAAAATTATCAACATGGTTAAGATGCTATTAAAGGCTATGTTTATTACAAAATCTCATTATTGATATGACATCCGTGTTTGCAATCAATTTTAAAGATAAGAAAAAATAAAGTTGTCTAAGATTATTTCACTCTTTTACACTTTAAAAGGCAAACACCTATTCAAATCATAATGGAGGATTACAATAGTTTGTCTGAAATTTAAATTGATGTCTTCAATATTAACTCTAATTTCACTATGCTTGGAAGACACATAGTATGTATAACTGTATAGTTGATTTACATGAAAATGATGAAAGGAGTTCAAAATGTTAATCTGAGCCTCAATTAATAATTAGATCTTAACTTTTTTTTTTGTTTCGAATTTGTTGTTCTTTTCTAATATATAAGTAAAAATTGCAGGTGCAAGTCATCGACTCATCATCATTCACTAATCACTACTCATTAGATCGTTGAACATAAAGATTGAGGAATGAGTACAAAATCATAGAGAGTTTAAATTTAATGTATTTTTTTGTAAGTGTATGTGCAAGTGTAATTTTGTAAATGTAAATGTGTAATACAATTATTTTTATATTTTTATTTTTATTTGAGAGTTTTTTTGTATTCTGGTTTAATTAGTAAATTATAAATTTGTAATAAATTTGTTTTTTTTAAGTGAAAGTAAAATTTTTGGACAAAAAATATTGATATTTTTATTGTGTAAAATTTGGTATCAAATCTATTCTTCAATTTTTTTTTAGTTAAACAATGTTTTATGGTTTGAAATTCAAATATTAATGCAAACAATTTTTTTAACAAATAACTATGTAAATTTTATTTAGAAATTTATAACAATAATATTTTTTTTATTCTAACAAATCAATTTCGAGCCAAACACAAACACAAATAAGTAAATCGAGTCAAACACGAACACACTGTTCACGGGCTATTTCAAACACGAGTTATTTCGAACACATGCCATTTTCGAACGAACCGAATATGAGTCAAGCCTGAGCTCGCTTAGACTCGGCTTTCCCTGCACAAGATATAACAAATGGAGAGGTCATTGTGAATTTGTGGTACACTTACATTAATTTTCTACTATTATTTGAATTCATAATTTTATAAATTTCTATCAAGGACACTTTCATCTCTTACTTTTTATCAATAACTAGAAGATATAACTAATACTTTTCTAATTCCACATATGTCTATAAGAATTGAAAGTATCAATTGTATTAAAAAAAAGCTGGCCAATATTTGCAAGTTTCTAAACAGGTATGTGCCTATCACATCCTTGAAATGATGTCTAGCATATCCAAGAACCCGATAAATTACTTCTAGGCTGCCTCATATATATAGATCATAACAATTCTAAAACTAACTCATGGTCAGTATGTAAACTCAGTTAGGTTGAAGAGACTTCAATAAATTTTCTATAGAAATACAGTCAAATCAAATGATAAATAATAAAATAGTGTGTTAGTGTCCACAAATCAAGATTTTAAATGAATTAGTGCATTACTTGGATATGAAAAACATGATAATATTGATTCATTACTAGTTTGTTAATAAACTCCCCTAGAAACTCCCCATATTGTCTCTAAAATTGTTTCAAAACTGAATAGCTGGGGTTGTTGCGCTTTGGTGTTGCATATTGTAGTGCTGACGTGCTGCTTGTAGCTCTGTGGTGCCATAAGCCAACGCAAATGGTGCTAAACTCTTTAACTATTAAGCAAAAGTTAGGCTCTTTCTATCACTGATGCATCAAGCTCTTTGTCTTTAAATCATTTTGTTCAAAAATTTTGTACTGCTATGTTATGATTTAGCGCAAAGGCACTGTACCCTCAAGTTTATGAATTTTTTTTTTTTTTTTGCAATTTTGCAACATTGTAACATTATATAATTGGCAGTCCGACTCTGCAGTTATAGCACTACGATACGAGTTTTTCAACGCTCCAATGTCAAGCTCTTTATTTTCTTAACTATTTTCGCCTTGATATGGCACAGCTGCAATCTTCATTCGATTTTTTTTCTATGATAATTTCTATAGAAATAGAAT
>NW_018234876.1:0-1425 GCF_001263595.1 Phalaenopsis equestris
AGGAACCTGCCTTGCCTTTCTCTGATTTGGGGGTGTTGGTCTGGTGAACAATGACCACCCTTATTGATATGGAAACTAATTTACAATGGACTAAAGCCACCTATGCTGGGGTGGTTGGAAATCCCTCCTCCCCTTTGTTGGATCCTGATTAACTAGTATTCCCTCAGGAATTTCATAACACTGCTGCTGGGAGAGGTTCTGCCTCTTGCATTTACCCAGCGGGATCCAAAGATGGGGAACCAGCTGCTATTTTCTCTGAATAAGAGATTGTTGATCTAAACTTGGAGGTTCAATTCACTCTAATTAGTAAATTCATCTTGGGCCATCCAAAGATGAAACTTGTAAGAAAATATTTTGAATCCCTGAAAATTTCAGAGTGGAAGCTAGGTCAGTTGGATGGTAGGCATCTCCTAATCTAGCTGACTAAAGAAGAGGACTATGCCAGAATATTTGCAAAGCAATCCATCATCATAGCTGGAACAAAAATGAAAATTTTAAAAACCCATCACAACAACCTCCCACAGTGCCTATATGGTTTAAGCTACCTAAACTGCCTTTGCACCTATTTAAATTGAATGCATTGTTCAATATTGGGTGCACCTTGGGTACACCTTTGAAGGTTGATGTTGTTACTTTTAATAAGGCCAGACCAGCAAGTGCAAGAATTTTAGTGAAAAGAGATGTTGCCCTTCCTGATGTCAAGACAATTTGGATTGGTAACACTCAGAGGGGGTTTTAGCAAGAAGCAATCATGGAGCAAAGACCACATTATTGTCAACCTTGCAAAATGTTTGGACATAATAGGGAGAGATGCTATAGGTTGAAACCCCCCAATAGAAGGGTTTACCAATAACCTCAACAGGAATTGGATGATTCCAACATCAATCTCCAGGAAGTTTGAAACAAAAAAGTGCAAAAGAAAACCCCCACAGCTGCAAGGACAGATGAGTCTCTCATCCAAAAGGATTCCTCCTGTGTGGCAGGGATAGTTAGAAATTGTAGCAATGTTGCTGTTCAAATATCTACAAAGGATAAGAAATTGGAGATCCAATCAGAGGTTGAGACAGTGGGGGAGGAGATACTTGCCTCCCCATCTCCCAGAAATGTAAAGAACCAAGTGGTGGAATCCCCCAGCCAGAAACTGGTAGAAGCTATGAACAAAGAGCTGGAGTCAGATTGGCAAATTCAGAAAACTAAGAAGAAAAAGAACTACAAATCAGAATGACAGGACCTTGGAAAAGGAAAGGAGCTTCAGAGTTTGGAGGTTCATATCAATCAGATAAAAATGGACTCTAACAAAACAAGAGGGAGGACTAGGTCCAGGTCCCAACCTTATTCTTCTCCCCCCTCCCCATGATTAATCTGCTGTGATGGAACATTAGGGGGATTTCCCACCCCTTATCATTAAAAAGACTCAAATATCTA
>NW_018234877.1:0-1186 GCF_001263595.1 Phalaenopsis equestris
CATTTGAAGTATGCCTTTTTAGGTGATTTCTCTACTTTACCTGTTAATTTCCTCAAAGTTAACGATGGAAGAAGAAGAAGGATTGATGAAAATTTTGAAAAATTTTAAGAAAGCGATTGGATGGACAATAAATGATATTAAAGGAGTCAGTCCTACAATTTGTAAGCATAAAATTTATATGGTAAATAACTGCAAACCCAGGGCTGATCCTCAAAGGAGATTCAATCCTCTTATGAAAGAAGTTGTTAAGAAAGAAATTTTAAAGCGGTTAGATGCTGAAATTATCTACCATACTTCAAATAGTGTCTGGGTTAGTCGAATTCATTGCGTTCCTAAGAAAGGAGGGGGAACTGTGTCTGGTAACTGTGTCTGTAAATGAACATAACAAATTAATATCTACTAGACAAGTCACAAGGAGGTGAATATGCATTGATTATAGAAAATTAAATTTTTCTACAAGGAAAGATCATTTTCCACTACCCTTTCTAGATCAAATGCTGGACAGACTAGCTGGGCATAAATATATTTAGTTTTTGGATGGACATACTGGTTATTACCAAATACAAATAACTCCTGAGGATCAAGAGAAAACAACATTGACCGGTCCTTATGATACATTTGCTTTTAGAATAATGTCATTTGGTTTATGTAATGCTCCTGCTACATTTTAAAGATGTATGATGGCAATTTTTTGTGATTTATGTGAAAAAGGGATTGAAATCTTTAGGGATGATTTTTCAGTGTTTGGAACTTCATTTGACTCTTGTCCAGAACATTTATCTAAAGTTATCAAACGCTGTGAAGAAACAAATTTAGTCCTTAATTGGGAAAAATGTCATTTTATGGTAGCAGGAGGAATTGTACTAGGACATCAAATATCAGAAAATGGTATGGAAGTAGATCCTGCTAAAATTCAATTGATCGCTAATTTACCCTATCCAACAAATGTAAGGGAAATTAGGAATTTTTTTAGGACATGATGGTTTTTTACAAGCGATATATTGAAAACTTTTCAAAAATTACTAAGCCTTTATGTCATTTAACGGAGAAAGATGCAATTTATAAATTTGATGGAGAATTCCTAAAAGCTTTTGAGTTATGAAAAGAAAAATTAGTTACTACACCAGTTATAGTTTCACCAGATTGGAGATAACCTTTTGAATTAATGTGTGATGCTAGTGTTTAT
>NW_018234878.1:0-559 GCF_001263595.1 Phalaenopsis equestris
ATTAACTAATCTAGCAACACATGGTGTGGACACTTACTAAGGAGATTTTTAAATCTTTCACAGGCTTCATACATTGATTCACCTTCAAACTAACAATAAGATGTAATATCATTTCTAAGTATATCACTTTTTGAAGGTGGGAAATATTTAAATAAAAACTTTTCTGATAAGTCTTCCCAAGTTCTAATAGATCCAGGTGCTAACGAGTTTAACCGCATCTTAGTTTTATCCTCTTAGTGAAAAAGAAAAAAGTTTAAGTCTAACATCATCATTCGACACTCAATCAGATTTAAATGTAGAGCACAATTTTAGAAAACTAGTAAGGTGTAAATTAGGATCTTCAGTTGGTGTTCTCCCAAACTGATTGTTTTGTATCATTTGGATAGTAACAGTTTTAAGCTCAAATGAATTAGAAGCTACAGCAAGGTTTTGTATACTCAAATGAATTTCATCTATTGTAGGATTAACATAATCTCTTAAAGGTCCCTAATGATGTTCATTTTAATTTACAACATTACTTGAGTTGCAAGCTATTTTATTAAAATTATCTATCTTTTTT
>NW_018234879.1:0-786 GCF_001263595.1 Phalaenopsis equestris
G
This sequence comes from Phalaenopsis equestris, assembly GCF_001263595.1. Lineage (NCBI taxonomy): Eukaryota > Viridiplantae > Streptophyta > Magnoliopsida > Asparagales > Orchidaceae > Phalaenopsis > Phalaenopsis equestris. Next base: position 2 of record NW_018234879.1, read on the forward strand.
AAGTAGGTGAGACTTCTCCTAATCCTAATCTTGTAAAAATTGAAAGAGACATAAGATTAATGCTGGCTCCCAAGTCACACAAATCTCTTCCATAAAATTTTTCACCGATAGCACACGGTATAGTGAAGCTACCAGGATCTTTTAATTTTTCAGGAAGTTTTTTCTGAATAATTGCACTACACTCTTCGCTAAGTGCAACAGTTGCGGTATCCGTGAACTTCCTTTTCTTGTTCAGAAAATCTTTCATAAATTTCACATAATTGTGCATTTTTTGCTAAAAATTCTATGAAGGGAATATTTATTGTTAACTTCTTAAGAATTTGTAAAAACTTGGAGAATTGTTTATTCTATTTGTGTTGCTTCAATCTTTGAGGAAACGGTGGTGGAGGTTTCTCCACAGTAATCGTCATTGGTGTGAGTGGATATTCTAAATCTGGGCATTCGTGATCCTTTTCTTTTTCAATATCCACTTTCTCATTTTCAGTTTCCATTTCTTTTTGTATTCTCGTTTTCAATTCCTTTCCACTTCGTAATTGTATCTCTTTTATCTGTTCTTTTCCTTGATCTTTAAGATTTGGTTCCACAGTACTAGGAAAAGTTCCTAATGTTCGGTTACTGAAGTAGCAATATGTCCTAATTGGTTTTCAATATTCTTAATAGAAGTTCCTTGATGTTGTAATTGATTTACTTGAATCTGTAATTGATTTCCTTGATTCTGTAATTAATTTCCTTGATTATGTAATTTTTTATCCATGTTTAATATTAGCTCTTCCATAGATAACTTC
>NW_018234880.1:0-589 GCF_001263595.1 Phalaenopsis equestris
CGCAGCTGTTTTCACGCAGCTGAACCAAACAGACAGCCAGCCCCCCCACACCTGCTTCCCCGCAGCTGCTTCCTGGGGCAACGCAGCTGCAGCTGGCCAAACAGACCAAAAGATGACAACTTCGAATGTGCCAGCGCCCTCATACGTTCAAAAGATGTTAACGTTTCTTCAGCTGTAAATTCTCAATTGACATTGGTGAAGTTCTTCAAGAGGCTAACTAGTATGTGGCCAACTTCCTGAAAAGTTCCCCCCATTATTGATATAATTATGTTTTAAGATAGAAAGATTTACATAAATACGACTCAATTCTTATGTATTTACATATTTAACATGTAAATTTCAGTTTTTTATATGCGTGACAATTTACGTATGCATGAGAATAAGTACTTCACTTTTTTAATATGGTGATATTTTTGATATGATATGAAAGATTTGAGCAATATATATTAATGTAGAAAAGAGTAAGGTCTGAGTGTTAGATATATAAATACATACAAATTGGATGGTATGTATGTAAATTCTCTTTTCAGTTATTGTTTGAATTTTGTTTCAAGTTTAAAATTCATTTCATTATTACCCTGCAATTTAT
>NW_018234881.1:0-317 GCF_001263595.1 Phalaenopsis equestris
AAGCTTTAGATTTATCCCTTAATAAAAAAGGAAAAGTTCTAAGCCTAACAGCATCATTAAACACACTATCATATTTAAAATTACCACAAATTTTAAGAAAACTAGCAAGATGTAAGTTAGGATCTTCAGTAGGTGTTCCTCCAAACTGATTATTTTGTATCATTTAAATAATAACAGGTTTAAGCTCAAATGAATAGTTTAAGTACAAATTAATTAGCAACAACATCAGGATTTTGATTAGTTAAGTAAAGTTCATCTGCTGTTGGATTAGTCATTTATTTGATTATCTAAGTTATTCGCCGTGTTGTTCAAATTTT
>NW_018234882.1:0-527 GCF_001263595.1 Phalaenopsis equestris
GTCGGTAATATGTCCATGTCCCCCCTTGGACCAAATTACCTTTCTTCCGTTACCATACTCTACCCATTTTTGTCTTGGGAAAGTACCGCTAATTCCTTGGACTTCAGGACTAGCTGTTCAACCATCTTTTGAACAGAGGGGTTCAGAAGGCCATTAAAGACTCTTTAAAATTTTATGTGGGGCCAGACGCCCAATAGGCGTGTTGGTGGATTAACTCCACCTGGGCATTTTCTGCCACGAATTGGGTTCCGTACTGGGTCCTAAACTTTCTCGCAACTCCTTTCCACATTTGGTTTGATACTTCATGGATTGAACCAACTCGTGTTGTGCTGCGCACACTTTGAAACATTAATTTAATTTTACACCCTTTTAAATAAAGATGTTAAAATTACCTGTAAATTAAGACCCGCCCGGTCTATAGATTAACCTCTATTTCTTCAATGCTTGCACTAGAGATTTCAAGGTTTTTGGCCATATAGCTGACCCTTCCATAAAGCTGACCCTAAAACTTTCTGTTTTAAAGCCTG
>NW_018234882.1:2212-4016 GCF_001263595.1 Phalaenopsis equestris
TCTAAGGGTGGTGCATCAATTTTAAAGGGTAGACCTTATCCGGAGGAATTTGATGCCGTGCCTTTCCCCAAGGACTATGTAACCCCAAACTTTCAGATATTCGATGGGACAGGAAATCCCAGACAACACATAGTATATTTTTGAGCCTATTGTGGAAACACAAAGAATAACGAAGCTCTACTCTGCCAACAGTTTGTTAATAGCCTGTTAGGGATCACTTTCGACTGGTACGCTGACCTGCCCAACGGGTCAGTTAAAATATTTTTTGAGTTGGAACAGTTATTTGTGAAAAGATTTGCTGGAGTGCAGCATCATGTGTCTATTGGAGAACTCATGATTGAGAAGCAGAAGCCTAGTGAAAGCTTGACAGACTATATCTTGAGGTGGAGAAACCTTAGCATGAAATGTGAACCTCAGCTACAGGAACATCAAGCAATTGAGATTCTACTCAAAAGCATTCATGGGCCAGTAGCTTTCATGCTTAAGGGACTCACCATCAAATCCTTCGAGAAGCTACTCAATAAAGCCAGCAGTCTGCAAGAAGAAATGAAGCACATGGAGCCACATGAAAAGGCTAAGGTAACCAGAGTATTCAAAAAGAAATTAGACATAGTTGCAACTGTCGATAAAGGGAAGCAGCCAATAAAGATATATGCAGAAGATCATCGTTAGTCTTCATCGCAGTACCCTCAGAAACAAAGCAGTCAATCCAGCCAACGACCGTCTCAGGAGGGATCACCCTAAACAGCGGGTAAAAGAATATCCCTGTTGGAGCGACAAAAAGTTGTTTACTCCTTCAAAGAATAAGTTGTACCTAAGATATTCAAAATTTTGATGAAGAAATCACAATTCAAACTGCCTGATCTAAAGAAACCTGAAGAGGTGGATAAGAAGAATGAACCAAATTATTGTCAGTACCATCGGTTGCTTGGGCACACTATTGACAAGTGTTTTGTCTTTAAAGATTGGCTCGAGAAGAACCTTAAGGAAGAGAATATTACAATCCCAAAGGAATATTTGAGAGAACCTGAAAAGGGTTCCGTAAACATGATTTCAGCTGAGCCAATCTCCCCAATCGATTCATATGTCGGAACAGATGGATGGAGTACAACTTGGGATGAACTCAAGAGGGTCCTCAATCAAATGCAGGATTCATCAAAAAGGGTCCTCAATCAAATACAGGGTCCATCAAAACAATCTTCTACATATACCAAAGAATAAGGATGGAATGAGGTTTGGAGTAGATCATCAAAGAAAATATAGAAAAAGATCTAGTCTGCATCAAGACAAGCCTCCATTCAAAGTCTGCAGCATACCAAGCCTGAGATGAAGGTTTCGCCAAAAGATCCGTCATCATCAAGGACAAAGAAGAAGAAGAAACGCGTCACTACAAAGATAGATAGCCCGCCTCTACCATATTAGTTTTCTTGGATTCAGGGAAGAAAATCCTCCAACCCTAGACTTTGTATGTTATCTTTTTGTCCCTCCGGGGTCTTATGAATATAATGGTTGTGATTCTGGGTATTTTCTGGTTATTTTTTGACTATTTCTGGTAATAACGTAACTGATTATAACCAAGCTGGTTGCGATCTCGATCCTCAAAATGATCCTCAAATCGTACTTGAGTCCGATGAACTTGTTGTCAAGTCTAAAGAAGACATCAACGATATTGCTTACGACAGCATTGACAACAAAAAGCCAACTCTCGAGCATCACGGTGCACCGCTCGCCATTGACTTAGATCCCACCAACGATGGGGAAAAGATAGAAGAAGATTCAATAATGATATCTCAAGAAGAAGAAG
>NW_018234883.1:0-6718 GCF_001263595.1 Phalaenopsis equestris
ATCAATGTTTAACCAACGGTTATGTTACGCTTTTTTTGTGGAAACCCGACACTATAGATAAAACTATCGGTATTTATTTATGTTTAACTGACATTTAAACTATTTAACAGTCGGTTTAAAAAAATCGTCTCAAAATCGGTAAGCAAATATATTACAAATAAGCATTTAGCTACGTGAAATTAACCGTAGTTTAACCGTCGGTAATTAATTTACCGATTATTTTGGTAATAAGTTAAATTCATGTAGTATTTTCCTTGGCATTTAACAATGCCACTAGAATGTGTGTTCAAAGTTACATAACATGGGTTAGAATAAAATGAATGATACAAAGAGCCTGATTTTGATCGTTAAATATGCCCAAAAAAGAAGCTTTATTTAGTCTGAATTGTCATGAAGCTAATATAAAATGTTTATCATGATGTCCATAATGTTCAAGGATAGTTATCGCTGGCTTGCAATTTTATCCCCAAATTAATCCTTTAAAGAAAATGTCCTGAGCTCAATATTCTACCCTAAGCATAAAGTAGGCAAAAGGGAATTTTTCCCTTATTAATCATATGTAGAAAAAACAAGCATAGGGAGTAAGATGGGGACCAAAGTAGTGCCACGAGCAACATGAAGAACATAAAGAATGAGGGTGCCAAAGATACTCTAATTCTAGCACAAATATTGAACATAAAATTTCATTAATATAAGAATATTAATATCCTTAGTTAATATTTGTAGAAACCGAGAAGGTCATATAAATGCCATTCCACTTACAAGTGATGAACATCACAAGAAGAATTCCTTGCTTTTGGCCATGTCATGGCAAGCATTTCCAACGTTAAGGCTTATTTTCTTGGCTTTAATCACTCCAAGTATTTTAATTAAAGCAAATGGTGGTGGGCATTTCCTTTTAATTTCACAGCCATAAAGCTGACAATGGAATATCAGGCTTGGAAGCAGCTGGAATCTATCTCTTTTAATTATCCATAATTATGGGATCACTAGCTCTGCTTTACTCCTTGATTAACTTATTTAAAAGTAATTTAAGTTAATCAACTTTCAAAAAGAAAGGTTTGGAGGATGTTTAGTATATATTATCTAAATAGTAATATTATTTTATATGCTCTATTGCACTTCATTTTTGGGTGCTGTGCAATTTTACTTGAATAATTTCGATCTGAATATTCAGTTTTGTCCAACATATATCTTATATGTTTATATTATATTAAAATAAATCCAAATCAATGCAAAAATTAGGAGTAATTTGGCATCAATTTCGTTTCAATGTTTATTTTTGACTTTATTCTATTTTAAGAACATGTTTTTTTGTGTACTTTATAATTTTTTATTTTTAAAATAAATCATTTGGCTTTTAAGAATATTATATATATATATATATATTAATTGATTTATGATGTAATGGTGTAGATTGAGAACGAATTTGGGCCACCCGAGTATGATCAAGGAGAACCTGCCAAGAACTATGTAGCATGGGCTGCAGGAATGGCGGTCGGTCTCGACACAGGAGTCCCATGGATCATGTGCAAACAAGATGATGCTCCCGATCCTGTTGTAAGTAATAACTGCTCTTTAGTTGTTTCAATCAGATCTTATAGACTATTGCAATTGAAGCATTCAAGAATTATTGAATATCAATTAGGTGCCCTATGGCTTATATTATATTTATTTTGTTTAGCCTATCATTGCTCAAATACATGATTTTATCGAACTCTCTGGGCTTCTGTTCACAACCTCACAGCCTCCTTTCATTTGTGAAGTCTTATTGTCTTGTTTGCCATTCATTTTGCTTGAATTTTTTCAGCTCAAACTCTGATCTTTCTGGGTTCTTTTTCTTATATTATAGTGATGAATCTTTTTCGGTTTTGACAGATTAACACCTGCAATGGTTTTTATTGTGATTACTTCTACCCAAACCAACCTTATAAACCTACCATGTGGACAGAAGTTTGGACATCCTGGTAAGTTTATCAGTATGGCCTTAGATTGAATCTTGCAGTTTTACTTAGGTCCTATGTGCTTATTTTGTTTACGATTTAGGGGACATAACATGCTTATTTTTGTAATGCCAAGGTTCACTGGATTTGGAGTTCCTGTGCCACATCGGCCTGTTGAAGACTTGGCCTTTTCTGTTGCGAAATTTATACAGAAAGGTGGATCTTTTGTCAACTACTATATGGTAAGAACTCCTGTTGTTCTGATTCAAATTGTTCATGTGGATCCGAGTTTTAATTTGTGTGCTATTATTTCTAGTACCATGGAGGAACGAATTTTGGCCGCACAGCTGGTGGTCCTTTCATTGCAACTAGTTATGACTATGATGCTCCAATTGATGAATTTGGTGAGTGAGAACTCTTTGTTGATGCAATTTAAATACTATTTTTTTGTTTTTTTTTTATTTCTAATTTGCTGAGGACCCCCTTTCATTAAAGCCTATGATTATGAAGATTATCTTCTGTTGTCCTTTATGTTATTCTGTAGGCCATTTGTTTCTTTAGCCGTATATGTTATCTAAACTTCACATGTTCTATTGCATCTTCAAATTTATTTACAAATATACAAAATCCCTAGCTAGATGACTCATCTTCTATTTTTGAGTAGATTCAATCTATTTTCACTAAAATTGTGTAATTTATACAACTTTAGTCATTTTATTTGTTAGGTCTATTGAGGCAACCAAAATGGGGCCACTTGCGAGATCTACATAGAGCTATCAAATTGTGTGAGATGGCTTTGGTTTCTAGTGATCCTGTTGTGACTTATTTGGGAAATTCTCAAGAAGTATAATTGTTTATATCTTTTTTTCATTTTCTAAATGAACATGAATGCTTACAATAGGCATACACTAACTTATACACTTATTATCATATCAGTCACATGTTTTCAGGTCAAATTCTGGAGACTGTGCTGCATTTCTTGCCAACTATGATGTGAAATCTTATGCTAGAGTTACTTTTAATGGAATGCATTATGACCTTCCTCCTTGGTCTATTAGTATCCTTCCAGACTGTAAAACCATAGTTTTCAATAGTGCACGGGTAAGAAGTTAAATTTATTTGTGGACTTTTTTTGTGATTTTTATTAAAATCAGCCATAGGTATTCTGGATTGATGTTTTTTTTTATATTTTGTTTGTGATAAATAAAGATTTATTTACACTGAAAATTTGGGTTTTTAGGCTTGTACTAGCAAGCCTAGCTAATAAAGCCCTTTGAAGGTTGTTACCAAGGTCTTAGAAGCAGATCTCACCCATATCAATTAAAAAAAAACATGTTGGCTTTAAATATTTTAATATTTGCTAATCACCCTGGCAAGAATTTTGATTCTTATAGGAGAACTAAATAAGTATTTTTATTTAGATTGATTATATATTTAGGGCCTTTGGCATCACCTTTGTTCCTTGTTTTTATTTGTTATTTGTTATTTTTTATTTTTTATTTTGCTTTTGAAAAAAATGTTTGGTTAGTATAACTTTTATGTGTTTTATTTTTAATAATAAATGAATTTATTTTTAAAATGCTCAAAACGTTCAAATGATGTTTTGAGTGTTTTAAAAATAATTATCCCAATCAAACATGTTTTAATTTAAATCAAAAAATTAAACTAGAAAAATAAAAAATAAAAGCGATTTCAAACGACCTGTTAGCTAATTCGATTTTTTTAGCCTCTTTGTTTAAACTTGCGCAATATGAGGCACTTCTCAAGCTATTTTTACAAAAGAATTGCTATACTTTCAAGATCAATTATCTTTAATGATTAGCAACTCGATCTTTTTCTTAATTCTCTTCATTTTGTCCTTAAGAAATCCCATAGATTCTTATGTTGTTATTAATTAAAATATCTTTCAGTAACCTTGGATATATTTAAAACCGTTTTAGTGAATTTAGCCAACCTAATATTCCTTAACTTTTATGCTCTTAAGATAATTTTAAGGAGTTTAATTAAGGATTTATGAAACGCTTTATCACTTAGGTTCCACTAAACACCTTTTTGGTTCCTTTTTTCTTGAATTTTGTTACGCCAACCTCATGCTTCTTCTCAGGGTCTTTTACATTTTGACTTTTATCTTCTTTTTTTCTTCTTTTTCTTTTTCTTTTTCTCTTTCTCCTGATAATTACTATATCTATTTGACAAAATTTTTATTTTTTACTTTTAAATATGTTGAAGGCTAGTGTTTAAGCAATAAATCTCAACAATGATAATTTATTGCCACACCTTTAGGTTATACGACATGCATCAATTTTATACGATTTTACAAGCAATTTTCCCAGCAAGTTACATATTATTTTTACATATTTATCACTGATTTATGCTTAAGAAATGTTTTCTTTTGATATTGTACATATTGTAGGGGTCAAATACGAAAAAAATTGAAATGCGAAAATCTAGAGAAAAAGTGACCCAAAGTGGCATAACCACGTCTCCTATCGAAGACAAATGGCATGACTACGCTACAATCGGGTGTGACCACACAAACGACTTTAGCCACTTAGCCTAATGATCTGACTTTTTTGTTGCGATAGATTGTGTAAAATTTAATTAAATATAATCAATTAATATTCAGATTCTACGCAAGTATGCGTATCGTTATCAAGTAATAATGGACTTTATATTTAAGCCCTAAATATCGATCCTACGGGGAATGTTTAAATTAGAAATGACAAATTTACTAGAAAATTCACAGAAAGCCAATTGAAATCACTGTCACTAATTTCAATTGTTGAGATGTAATCAAAATTAAATTTCTAAACTATTATCAAATCAAATATGCAAAATTTAAAACAGTAAATACTAATCTATTAACTATGTTTATGCAACAGAGATTCTTATGTGAAAAAACAACCTTCCTACTACAATGAGTCTATGGTAAAATGAGATGAGATAAATGTTCATAATATGTATTGTGCCAAATAGGAGCAATTTTAATTCTCTACCCTGATACAGTGCATAGAAAATCATTGGCTAATCTCAGTGTTTAGTCCCTAAATCCGTGGCTAGGCTAGGAGGATACCAGCTCCCACTCCAGAGCTCCCACTTCCCTTCACCTGAAGGCTAGCAATCGCTTCAGTTTTTAAACACTGAGACTAAATTGAAGATTTTAGTCTGTCACCCTAAAGGTTCTCCAATTCTACACCCAACAAAGAATATTTCCCTATTTATTTGCACTTAATTTCATAAATGATGTTTTATGTTTCACAATACATTTTAACAGTTCAATTGGCCAGATCAAAAAGTAAATTAAGTTTGAAGTTGAAAAATCATCACAATTTATTTTACAATTTAATATTGACACATTCATATTATCTCCTCATTTCACCATACCTCAGAGTAGGGAGAAAGAAAGAGGGAACTACTCAAACTTCATGAAAAAGAAATAACAAAACACAAATTTCATAAAAAGAAAGTTCATACAACACTTAAACAAACAATACTTATTTGAAAACTCTTTCTCAAAGCAAATCCTTTGTAGTCTTTCCTTAGAAATGCAAGAAGAAGACATCTCTCACTTTTATCCTTCTCCAACACTCTTACAGAAAGGTTCACACTAAATCTCACCATAAAAAACTCTAAACTATGAAAATAAAATCACTAATTGACTCCAATATGGAAGTGGAATGGAATGATGTGGTGCGAAAAATGAAAGTAGAGGAGTGAAAAACGTAGAGGAGAGCTTTTTCCAATGAAATTCGACCCCAAATAGAGCCCAAGGTCGGTTCTCCAAGAGGTGCCTCCAAAAACTCTTCAAAAAACTGACGCCGTCGGCGCTGATCTGTCACCTTTGGCGCTGAGTAAAAAATCTCCGTGTTAATTTGTTTTGCACCGTCGGGGGCGTGCTCCGGGCTGGAGTTGCACCGTCGGTGCTGGCCTCGGTGCTGCAGGTGCTGAGCATTTCTTCAAAAACGTCATTTTGACTCCAAATTTCATCCTTTTTGCTTTCTTTTTGCTTTAAGCCCTAAAAATCAACAACCTGCAAGAAAACATCAAAATAACTTTCATTAAAGTGCAATATCATCAAAAATAGTTATAAAATATGGGTCTAAAAATGCATATATTTTTGATATATCAAAATCCCCCAAACTTATATGTTACTTGTCCTCAAGTAACTCCTTTACTACATAAAAAAATGTCTTATGATAAAGACCTTAACTTTTAGACTTCCATATTTTAGTTTTGCAAAAATAATAGTATAACTTAAGAAAAAGTTAAAACAACTCCAGTTAATATTAAAGGTGTAAAGATATTAAATCTAAGGTTTTTTATTCTCTATTTCTTTCAAGAAAAATTGCAATTTGTTATATTAAAGTCACTTAGCAAATTCATATGAAAAAGAACTTCATAAAAATTTATTAATAATTAAGTTAACATTCAAATAAAAAGGTTAGAAAATGTGTTCAAGTCTTTTTCCTTAAGTTGATTCAAGTGAAGCCAATTTTTAATTAGGCATCTCCTCAAGCTTCTCCCCATATATTTTTTTTTCTTTTTCTTTTCTTTTCACGATAATTTTTAATCCCTTTTTTTTTTCTTTCTTTCTTTTCTTCTTTTTTTTTATATGTCAGGATTACTATATCTGGATAGCCTTTATTGATTCTTCTTAAATTTAAAAACTTTTTATATTTCTTCACTTTACAAATTTATATTAACTTAAAGATTTCATAAAGTTTAATTCTTTTCTTTTTACATGAATCTTTTAAGATTTTTAATACTTCAAAAAT
>NW_018234883.1:8979-11087 GCF_001263595.1 Phalaenopsis equestris
ATTTTTATCTAACAATAATTCACAAAACAAAACATTTCACCAACACGAATTTTCACAAACAACAACAAACTAACTTTTCTATATGAAAGTACACTTTTTACTAACACAATTTTTTTAATTACACAATCACACATATTAAACAAACTAATTATAAATCCGTGTCGAAATCAAGCCACGATACTAAACGCTGTCACAAAACTATACATACAATCAAACTTCAGAATTCTAAAGCAAAAAAAAAAAAACAAACCAAACCAAATTAAATCCACACAATTACACTAAATATATATAATGTTCTAAAATAGATAGAGAATTTAAAGTCTTCAATTATTACACCTCTTCTTTAGTGTTTTCTCCTCCTCTGATATCTCCGATAGATTGGTAATGAACATATAAGTTGTAGAAGGATCAGTAAGGGAATTAATCTGTCAAATTTTCTTCGATCCACCCTTTTTTTTTAAACATCCGAACTAATACTGCTTCAAAAGTTCCAGTGTGATCAAAATTTTCTTTCATTGTCCAATCTAGGCGATCGAAAAGGTATTTAAGATCTCCTACTGCATTCATATTACTCTGAAGTTCCCTTTCAATTTTCTTCAATATCTTTTCCAAAGCAAGCGAACTTCCAACTGTTGATGATATTAATGGAGTTGAAGCATGTGAAGATTGATCTATGATGGCTTCTAATACTTCATTACCATTTCCACAATAATTCTCATCTATAGGATTCATGGGCTCCTAAGGTAACAAAGTCTTTTCCCAACTTTCATATGGAATTTGGGCTTGACTGCAAATCAAAAAGATGGTAGTTGGATGCCCAAATTCATAAATTGGTCCATTAGTAAGGATACCCATAATATATTTAAATATAATAGACTCTATATCAATGGGGTTTTCCATTTGAATGCATCACTTTAAAATAACACATTCTTTAGTAACTCTACTAATTTTCATAGTAGGGAGTAATTTTACAGTAATAAAGAAATGTCATTGCTTCGAAATTGGATTAAGTAATGAAGTGGAGAAACTAACATATCCTTCATCTTGTATCTCCCACATATCACTTTCATCCATCAGAAGATTATACATGTCTTGCATCAAATTTCATGTAGGAATGAAATTTGTATAATGACAGATTGGAATGTTGTCTATCATATACAATTCATTAATCCTTGCAGGATTAAATGGTATAGGCTTACCTCGTACGAAGACAAAACATTAAGTAATTCCATGTAAGTTTGCATAAAACTCTTTCACCACAGGTACGACAACCACAGACGTAGTGTAACACAAAACTTCTTAACGCCTTTGCATAATAATTTTATCAATCGAACCAATAGGATTGATCACTCCATGATTAACAAATCCTCTTTCCTTGATCAATCTCCTCTTTGTAATAATTTTATCGTATAATCGCTGCGCGTCAAAACTAATAAACTTTCTTTTGTTGAAAACTCCATACCTCAAAGTATTTCTGGAATTAGAAGCCATGGAATCCAAAAATAGGAAGTTACTAGGCATCCAAGGATATTTCTAGGCCATTTTAAACTCATCCTGGCGGTTATTATGAAGTGAAATCTTGCCAAAACCCGTTAAAAGTAGCTAAAAACGTCCAACTGCACTCGGCGCTGTCAGCGCTCCCGATTGGTGCTGCTGGCGCTGATGTTCATTATCTAGGGCGTCGTCGGCGCTAGTGGCCAAAATTGCAATTTTCATTTTTTTTATTCAATTTGATTCCAAATTTTCCTCCAATACCAATATTTGACTTAATTTATAATAAATTCAATTGTGTAGGATTATTATGTACTAAAATATAAGACACTTAACAGACTAAATAGTAATACATAGCAATATACGTATGGGTTGCCTCCCACAAAACGCTTAGTTTAACGTCGTCAGCCCGACATACCATTTGTTTAATTGGGTTGAATTAATATTAAAAATTCTTTAAATTGAAGTATGTGTCATTCATAATAATATTTCAAACGATGCCCATTAACTTTAAATATCTTTCCAGTGTTAGGATCTTTAATAACAATAGTTCCATAATGATAGACTTTAATCACTTTAAATGGTCCTAACCATCTGGATTTTAGTTTTCCTAGAAA
>NW_018234883.1:13684-21664 GCF_001263595.1 Phalaenopsis equestris
AATATCTACTAAAGTCCATCCAAAAGTCTTTTTATACTTTTTCAACATCTCTATCAACTTTTGTTCCTGAATTTCAGTTAACTCAAAAGATATAATAACAGAAAATATAGATGACTCTCCTAAAAATACATATTTTAAATGGGCAAGTAATATCTTCAATTCAAGTTCAGGTGGTTTAATACTTGAAGGAATAAGATTTTTACTATCATTTTCCAACAAGTCCAATTCTTCAAATTTGCCCTGAATATAATCTAAATCTTCTTCTTTTACTTCATTTTCATTATAAAAAATTTCTCCTTGCTTTAATTTATCTTTGAATTCATTCTTAAATTGCTAATTACTTAAATAATCAGCTACTTCCATCCTAAAACATTCATTATCTTTTTCTATTGCAGAAAATTTCATAGCTTTTGCTATATTAAATTTCACTTCTTGATCATTAAATCTCATCATTAATTCTCCTTTTTGCACATCTATTACAGTTCTTCCTGTTGCGGGAAATGGTCTCCCTAAAATAATGGGAATATCTTTATCTTCCTCCATATCCAATACTATAAAGTCTACAGGAAAAATATATTTATCCACTTTTACTAACACATCTTCTATAACTCCTTTTGGATAAGTTATTGACCGATCAGCTAACTCAAGAGTTACAGTAGTAGGATAATTTCTCCCAAATCTAAACGTTTAAAAATTAATAAAGGCATAAGATTGATACTCACTCCTAAATCACATAAAGCTTTTTCGTAAAACTTTTCTCCAATTGCATAAGGTATAGTAAAACTACCAGGATCTTTTAATTTTTTACTGATTAATAGAACTACACTCTTCACTAAGTGCAACGGTCTCATGATCTGTAAACTTCCTTTTCTTGTTTATTACATCCTTCATAAATTTAACATAACTTGGCATTTGTTTCAAAGCTTCAACAAAATGAGTATTTATTGTTAACTTCTTAAGGATTTCCAAAAAATTGGTAAATTGTTTATATTTATTCTTCTGTTTTAATCTTTGAGGAAACGAAGGTAATGGTTTTTCCACAGGGCTCAGTGTTAGTTCATTTTCTTATTGATCATTTTTCATTTGTTCCTTTTCTTCATCAATTTCAGTTTCTCTTTGAATCCTTGTTTCAACTTCTTTTCCACTTCGTAATTGAATAGCTTTAATTTGCTCTTTATTTTGATCTTTTGGATTAACTTCCACAGTACTTGGAAGAATTCCAGAAGGTCTATTACTAGGTGCATTAGCAATATGTCCTACTTGATTTTTAATATTTCTAATAGCAGCCCCTTGATTCTATGTTTGATTTTCCATATTCAACATTACTTCTTCCATTGTCAAATTCTTTTCCTTAACTTGTGGTTTAAGGTTGGAGTTAAATCCCGAAGGAAAATAAGGTCGAAAATTAGGATTTCCTTGATTGTTCAGATTTCTGGATGGATTCACGAAATTATTATAATTATTCCAACTAAAATTAGGGTGATTTTTCTAACCAGGGTTAAAATAGTTAGAATAGGAATTGTTAATTTTGATTATTTATAGCATTTAAAGTTTTATAAGATGATTGAGTATCAATAATCTGTCTTAGTGAATTCTCCTCTAATACTGGGGGTACTTGAGAATAATTCATTCCCATTTGATCAAATTCTCATTTGATCAATCTTTTTAGAAATACCAGTAATTTGAGATGCAAAATAGACATTGCATCAGAATCATGAATACTAGCTACTCTCTTAGGATTTACCCTTTCAAAGGGCTATTGAAAATTATTAGTAGCCATTTCTTAAATTAAATAATATGCTTCATCAAAAGGTTTTGACATTAATGAACCACCCGCAGTAGCATCTAAAATAAATCTCAGCGATCCTACTAATCCATTATAAAATATTTGAATTATTAACCAATCTGGTAAAACATGATGTGGACATTTCTTAAGAAGATCTTTAAATCTTTGTCAGGCTTCATATATCTATTCCCCTTCAAACTGACAAAAGATGTAATATCGTTTGTAAGCTTAGCAATTTTTTAGAGTAGAAAATACTTAGCCAGAAATTTTTATGATAGTTCTCCCCAAGTTCTAATAGATCAAAGTGCTAACAAATTTAACCAATCCTTGACTTTATCCCTTAATTAAAAAAGAAAAATTCTATGCCTAACAACATCATAGACACTCCGTCATATTTAAATGTAGAACAAATTTCAAGAAAACTAGCAAGATGTAAGTTAGGATCTTCAGTAGGTAATCCTCCAAACTAATTATAATTATTTTGTACCATCTGGATAATTATTTGGATAATAGCAGGTTTAAGCTTAAATGAATTAGCAGCAACATCAGGATTTTGAATTGTCAAGTGAAGATCATCTGCTATCGGATTCACATAATCTTTTAAAAGTCATTGTCGATTTTCATTTATTAGATTATCTATGTTATTCACCATTTCTTGTAAATTTTTAATTTCTCTTTGTTGTTTTCAAATTTTTCTTATAGTATATTCTAATTCTGAATCTTAAGGTACTAAATCTTCAGATCCAATATTTCTTAAAAAAAATAAAGCAAACAAAGTAAAACACTCTAATAAAAATATTTCTTTTTGGATTTTTTATTTTTAGAATAACTTTTTTATTTTTATTAATAATTTTTTATGGTATATATATTATCTCTAAATTTCCTAATTTATCAAAACTATTTAATTCAACTGTTACCTTCCCCACGCAACGACGCTAAAAACTTGATCCAAATTTTTTTTTGTGATAGATTGTGTAAAATTTAATTAAATAGAATCAATGAATATTCAGATTCTATGCAATTATATGTATCGTTATTAAGTAAAAATGGACTTTCTATTTAAGCCCCAAATATCGATCCTATAGGGAATGTTTAAATTGAAAATGACAAATTTACTAGGAAATTCACAGAAAGTCAATCGAAATAACTGTCAGTGATTTCAATTGTTGAGATGTAATCAAAATTAAATTTCTAAACTATTATCAAATCAAATATGCAAAAATTAAAATAGTTAATACTAATCTATAAACTATGTTTATGTAACAGAGATTCTTATGTGAAAAAACATCCTTCCCACTACAGTGAGGCTATGGTAAAATGAGATGAGATAAATGTTCATAATATATATTGTGATGTATTGTGCCAAGTAGGAGAAATTTTAGTTCTCTACCCTGATACAGTGCATATAAAATCATTGGCTAATCTTAGTGTTTAGTCCTTAAATCCGTGGCTAGGCTAGCGTGGCTAGGCTAGAAATCCGTGGCTAGGCTAGGAGGATACCGGCTCCCGCTCCAGAGCTCCCACTTCCCTTCACCTGAAGGCTAACAATCACTTCAGTTTTTAAACACCAAGACTGAGTTGAAAATTTTAGTCTGTCACCCTAAAGGTTCTCCAATTCTACACCCAACAAAGAATATTTCCCTATTTATTTGCTCTTAATTCCATAAATGATGTTCTCCTTTATGGAATCAAATGCGATCGTTACTCTATTGTAGAACTCATACTCCATTTCTCGGATCATATGTTTCATAACATATTTTAACAATTCAATTGATCAGATCGAAAAGTAAATTAAGTTCGGAGTTGAAAAATCATCACAATTTATTTTACAATTTAATATTGGCACATTCATATTATCTCTTCATTTCACCATATCTCAGAGTAGGGAGAAAGATAGAGGGAACTACTCAGACTTCATGAGAAAGAAATAACAAAACACAAATTTCATATATAAAAGAAAGTTCAGACAACACTGATAAACAAACAATACAGATCTGAAAAATCTTTCTCAAAGAAAATCCTTTGTAGCCTTTCCTAAGAAATGCAGGAAGAAGATATCTCTCACTTTTCTCCTTCTCCAACACTCTTATAGAAAGTTGTCTCTACAAAAACTCTAAACTATGAAAACAAAATCACTAATTGACTCCAATATGGAAGTGGAATGGAATGATGTGGTGCGAAAAGTAAAAGTAGGGGAGTGAAAAACATAGAGGAACGTTTTTTCTGATGAAAATCAACCCCAAATAGAGTCCAAGGTCAGTTCTCCAAGAGGTGCCTCCAAAAAATCTTCAAAAAATCATCCAAATACATCGAACCTTCTAGAAACGGGGTTTGCATCGCCTTTGGTGCCATCGGCGCTGGTCTGATGTCATCGGCGCTGAGTAAAAAATCTTCGCGTTAATTTGTTCTGCGCCGACGGCGCTGCCCTCGGTGCTGCCGGCGCTAAGCATTTCTTCAAAAATGTTATTTTGACTCCAAATTTCATCCTTTTTGCTTTTTTTTTCTTTAAGCCCTAAAAATCAACAACCTGCAAGAAAACATCAAAATACATTTCGTTAAAGTTCAATTTTAAAGTACAATATCTTCAAAAATAGGTATAAAATATGGGTATAAAAATGCATATATTTTTGGTGTATCACATAACCACACCAGTTTTGGATGTAAACATGCTGACAAGCGGGATAACACTTTATGAAGGAAATTTAATTGCCCAAGCTATGATTCTTAATATAAAGTGGTTTTTAGGGCTTCATGAGGGCAGTTCTGCATCAGGGAGTCATTAGCGGCTGTTGAAGGCAAAATCTGGAAAGAATTTGAGAGCTTTCCTCAAATTATTTTACCTCTTTTGGTAGAAATCTTGTAGGGTGAGAGTTTCATTTATTTCTGAGTTGTTAGAGACTTATATGAGAGGAGAGATTGCTACAAGTGTGAGAAGTTAAGTTATTGTATGTTTTACATGTTTATGTTTCTTACAGTGAAATTATGCATAGTTTTCCTTGTTTTTGTTTTCTAGATGATGTGTGGCTATTTTTATTCTTTCTGCATCTGTGATGTAGAGGTCGTGGATATAATCATGTATTTTTGGAATATTTTTTCATCATCGTTTTCTTAGAATGATAGACATATTCCAGTGGAATTTCGCAATCATTTTAGGGGATTGAAACAGTTACGTGGAATGCCATGGGATTGAAGAAGTCTCAATATCATGGATTCTAGGTTTTTTTTACCTAGACATAGTCATAAGGAGAAATAAATCCACGATTGATAACAATCATGTAGTATAAAATTTAGAAAAATCACAAATACCACGATCCACGAATCACAGAGGTACAGTCCTTATCAATCTTAAAAAAAACTCGCAAAAATATGTTCACTATTTCTATTTGTTATTGCTTGTCATCGAATTTGGTTTTGCTAATATCTTAAGATTTAAACCATCTTTGCACTCACGACAAGTTAGGTTAACTAAAATAGTATGCTATAGATTTTTATACATAAATAGTTGTTATACTTTTCTTGTGGGATTGATATGCAGACTCATAGGTCTTATGCTACTTGGCACGCGCACTTGTGTTGTACGGTCGACTTACTTTGTGATAAGTTTTGGCGAGTTAAGTTTATGGGGTCGTTGTTGGGGAGAGGCGTTAAAATATTTTTTTTAGGAGAACTTTAGTCAAAAAATTTAGGATTAAAGTTTGATATTTTAAATTTCTTATTTTTATTTTTTTTGTTTTTATTTCAGTTATTGAATCTATAAAATTGTTGTGTTTCTTTACTAGTGCTAAAAATTTAAAAGTTGAAAAAAAATAAAAAAAAAAACTAAAAATATTTTGTGGTTAATTTGTGTACTTCTTTTGTTTTCTTTTACATATTATGGGTTGCATTTGCATGTTAGCTTTTTAACTGACATGTGTTGGTTAGTGTGACTGTATGTTGCATAATTTTTAGTTTTTTTTTTCTTTTTATGCACGGGAGCTGAGGCTGGCCTTGCCCCTTTTGACCCTGAGATTGATTGCACTTTTAGACGTCTCAGAAGAGCACATTTATTTCGTAAAAGGTCTTTTGAAACACCCAATGAAATGGTTGATACCAACACATCCATCAGCATGAAACAACTTAGGGAATATGCCAAACTCTCTAATGGGGACATTCCTATAGGAGATATGTTTGCAGTCCTATAAGCCCACAAAGCATTGTCAAGTTTGACTGACCAATCCATTTTTTTTGGATTAACAGATTTTTTTATAATTCTTTTAATTTCCTGATTGGATAATTCAGCCAAACCACTTGCCTGAGGATGATAAGTAGTAGCAATCTGATGATTTATATGATTTTTCTTTAATAACTTCTCCATTATGGCTAGGCTAGTCATGACCTTAAGCCCAATTAATTGATCAATAATGTGTAGATAATTTTCATGAAGGTTTTTGGAAGGCTTGGAGTGATTTTGAATTGGTTCAGAGGTTTAATTTGGAGGATTTTGGGCATTTGGTCAATTTGGGGGTGTTGTGTTAGCGTCTAGATTGAGCTCGGCATGGACTAAGTCCAAATTGATTATTGAGAATGGTCAATAGGAATGTCATAAAGAGTTTTAAACATAAATTGGGTGCCAATTTTGGGGCATTGTCTATCCGTTTTGCGGTTAATTTTGTGGAATTTGGAGACAACCAATTTGGAGCAAATTTGGGGATTTTGGACTTGGGTTAAAATTGAGTGAAATTGAGGCTTGGCTAAGGCCAATTAAAGGTCCCATTTGATGTGTAGTTGAGGATTTAAATTGGGGCAAATTTAGTAGGTTATGGGGTTAAATTTGCTGGGGTTAAGTTGTGCGGCCAAAATTAGGGGTTTTGACTTGGATCAAAATTGAGCTCAAAGCATGGGTCAATTAGGCCTGGATTTGGTTTAGATTAATCTTATGAAAGATAAATTTGAGTTTATAATTGAAATTGAGGGGAATTGGGGACAAATTGATGGAAATTTGAGGTAATTTAGGGAAAATTTGGCCTTTAAAGGCAATTTAGGGGTTTTGGTCAAAATGATCAAATTTGCCAAATTGGGTTCAATTAAATAGTCCAAATTGGTTTTGGAGACATATGAAGTTATTTTGGATGTTTTGACAAAGATTGGGGTCCCAAGGGTATTTTTGTAAAATTTGAAATTTGAGGTTATATTAGTAAATAATTTTTTTTGGAGATTTTGGGGAATTTGGATGTTTTCAAAAGGTTTGAAATGATTTTTTAACAAATTTGGGTATTTTGGGTAAACTTAAGAATTTTGGCCAAATTTAGGGTTTCAAGGGTACCTAGGAAATTTGGGGGAGTTTAGTGAAAAAAGACCAAGTTGAGTATTTTTGGTAGAATTGGGGAGCTAACTATCATAAATGTGCTATGGACCAATGGAAACCCCATTTTGGTGCTCTATGTACTGGTCTTAGCTAAAACCTAGCCTAGGACCAGAGGGTTTAGGGGACCATCTACATGAGTCTCCTAGAGGATTAAGAGATCAAAGTCAAGGAATTTTTGGTTTGTATTTGTGAGTGATTGTGAATGAGGTGAGTGTAGTGAGTGCCTTAGCTCTAAACTAACACCCAGAGTCAACCCTAAGGGCTAGCAGTCCTATGGGAACTCACCTTGAGCTCCCCTATAATGACCCTACCTACTAAGTGCTAGAGGTTAGGACCACTATATGGAACTTCAAGTTGAGTGAAGAGGAGTTTAGAATTTCTAATGGTGAGGGTTCCTTTTCTAATTTTCTAGGAATAATCAATAAGAAAGTCCTATGGCTAGATCCTAGGCTACTAAAGAGGAAAAACTAAACCTCAACCAAAAGTGAGGTCAACAACTTTCACTAGGACATCTTTTACAACTTCTTTAGGGTATGTTATCGAACGATATGCTAACTACAAAGTTACAGTAGTAGGTGTTATTTCTCCTAATCCCAATCTTTTAAATATTGATAATGGCATAAGGTTAATGCTTGCACCTAAATCACATAAAGCTTTAAATCACATAAATCTTTCCCATAAAATATGTCTTCTATTACACATGGAATTGTAAAGCTACCAGGATCTTTAAGCTTTTCAGGAAGCTTTTTATGAATTATAGCAATGCACTGCTCACTAACTGCAACAGTCTCATTATCTTCAAACTTCCTTTTCCTGTTGAGAATATCCTTCATAAACTTTACATAGCTTG
>NW_018234883.1:21696-22687 GCF_001263595.1 Phalaenopsis equestris
AATTGTAAGCTTCTTAAATATTTTCAGAAATTTTGAAAATTGCTTATCCAACTTCTACTGACAAAGTCTCTGAGGAAATAGAGGTGGTGGTTTTTCCAAATCAATTTTTAGTGGAGAAATAGGTCTCTCAGAATCTTTTGGAGCATCCTCTTTTAATTCTTAAATTTCTTCTCTCTACTTCAATTTCTTTTTGAACCCTACCTTCCAACTCTCTTCCGCTTCTAAGTTGAATAGCTTTTACTTGCTCTTTATTCTTGTCTTTTGGATTTGATTCAGTATTACTAGGAAGTATTCCTTGGGATCTATTACTTAATGAATTTGCTATTTGCCCAAGTTGATTTTCAATATTTCTAATTGTAGCTCCTTGACTTTGTAATTGATTTCCCATTTGTAACACCACTTCTTCTATATACAACTTCTTCTCATTGAATTGTGTATTACTATTGAAACTTAGAGGATAAGTAGATCTATAATTATTATTCCCTTGATTATTACAGTTTCCCAATGGGTTTACTTGGTTGTTCCCTTATTGCTGATTATTACCACCTAAATTGTTGTTCCAGTTAAAGTTGGGATGGTTTTTCCAACCAGGGTTATAAAAATTTGAATATGGGTTATTCTGCTTATTATTTATGGCATTCAAAGTTTCTAATGATGCTTGAAAATCTACCATTTGGCCTAATAAATTATCTTCAATCATGGAAATGGGTTGAGAAAAATTCATTCCAAATTGGTCTAACTTTCTTCAAATTGCAGCAACTTGATTTGTTAACATAGTAAATGCATCAAATTCATGAATATTGGCTACTTTCTTAGGATCCATCCTCTCAGAAGGCCATTGAAAATTATTGGTAGCCATTTCTTCAATTAAAGCATAAGCGTCATGAAATGGTTTTGACATCAATGAACCACCAGTAGCGGCATCGATAATTGATCTAAGAGATCCAACTAATCCATCATAAAAAAATTGAATTATTAAACAATCTGGTAT
>NW_018234883.1:22841-31650 GCF_001263595.1 Phalaenopsis equestris
TAAATCACCCCAAGTTCTGATAGATCCAAGTGTTAACAAATTCAATCACATCTTTGCTTTATCACTTAGTAAGAAAGGAAATAACCTAAGTCTTATGGCATCATCTGATACACCATCGTATTTAAATGTAACGCACAATTCTAGAAAATTGGCAAGATGTAAATTTAGATCTTCAATTTGTGATCCCCCAAACTGATTATTTGATACCATTTGGATAATAGTAGATTTAAGCTCAAATGAATTAGCCACTACAGTAGGTTTTTGAATACTACAATGAAGTTCATCTACAGTAGGGTTGGCATAATCTCTTAAAGTTCTAAACTTTTGATGAATTTCAACATTTTTGATCATTTTGGTTTGTCATTTCTATAATTTTTTTTGAATTTTTCAAGATTTTTAATTTTTTTGATTTTTTTGAATTTTCTAACAGTTCTCTCTAATTTAGAATCGTAGGGCACTAGTCCTTCGGAACCTGAACTATACATACACTATCATAAAATAAAACTAAACACACACAAAATAAAATACAATAAATTAAAGTTTAAATAAGAATTTCTTAAAAAGAAATTTGCTTTTAAATCAATAGATTCTTTACAATTTTCACTTCACTTCCCCGGCAACGGTTTCAAAGACTTGATCAATTTGATCAAGTCTTTCAAAATTGAAGCAACTGGCATTTGGGAATCAATTGGGTTGAAAATTGAAGGGTCGTGGAGTTCAATCTGGATGAATTTGAAGTTTGGGGCAAAATTGTGGTTTAATTTGAGTTGAATTTGGGCTAGGCTTGAGGCTAGACCAAGGCAAATTGAAGGTTCAATTTGATCTAGGGGAATGTTATGAAGAATTTATAATAAGAAATTGGGGGAATTAAATTGACTAGAAAAATCAATTTGATGTGATTTTGGCTCATGGTCAAATTTGGGGTTTAAATTGGGTGATTTGAAATGGTTTGAATCTGTTCCATAATTTTCTTGGAAGGTTTAGTACAAATTGTGCACCATCCATCATCCACTTTGTACGGATCTATTAGAGAGATTAACTCGGTCGAAATCACTTTTTAGAACCTCTTTCAATTTCTTTTAAATCTTCTTTTGGGATTATTATGTTTCCTTTTTTATAATTTTTCTCAAGCCAAACCTTGAAGTTGAGCAACTTTCTCTATTGCGCCCAATTAATCTATGGTATGGACAATAGTTGAGTTGATCCTACTTGTCGGCCTCTGATAGCTTCTTTGGCTTGTGGGAATTTGAACTCTGGCCTATTGATCATGTTTCTGAAGATCTTTTCCACCATGTCATTCTTAAAGGAATATAACATGTTCAACCGGTCTGCTATCGACAGACCATGTCCTTTGTCTATCCTGTATTGTTTCTATTGAGATGGAGACCAACCAGGCTGACCGTACTACTGACTGCACTGTTATGGTTGCTGAGAAGACTCCGATTGAATCTCTATGGGTTGCTTTCTCTTATCCACCGCTTCCACCATCCCAGACTTCTTCTCGTGTGCCTTAGTTGATCTGGTCTTTTCAAAATTCTCCACGGATTATGTATGCTTAACCTCTTCTTGCAGGCTACTGGTCTTACTTAGTAACTTCTTGAACATCTTAATGGTATCGAACCGTGAATACTCTTAAGTAAGACCTCAATTATGAGTTGGTTTTATAATTGTGGCTCACACTTCATGTTGAGGTTTCTCTATTGTAGAATGTACTTGACCAGCGTCTTCATAGGCTTCTGACGCTCCATTATAAGATCTCCAATGGTAACATGATGTTGAGCCCTGACAAATCTTTTTACGAATAAATTCTTTAACTCTATGAACATCTTGATTGATCTATTGAGCAACTTTATATGCTAATCAAATGCAATCCCCGAAAGGCTACTCATGAATAGTTAGAAAAGTAATGCCTCATTACCTCCTGTGTTTCAGTAGTTCGCTCGTAAATGTTTAACATGCTATCAGAGGTTTCCCATTCCATCAAAAGTATTAAGGTTTAGTGGAACAAAGCCTTTAGGGTACGAGACAACATCGAGTTCCTCCGGATATGGTCTACACTTTGAAATTGATGCACCACTTTTGATTGAGCTAAGGCCTCCTTCATTCGTTGCTTGACTAATTGCTTGATGTCACTTTCTGACACCATTTATTAGTTGGTTCTTTCCTTGATAGGTCATCTCTATTGTCTGAAGCAACATCCTTCCTTTCATTTGTAATATGTATAATTTTTGGCTGGTTTACCTTTGGTGATGTTGCTTGTTGTGATTGCGACTGTCCATGGATTGTAGCCAAGGTAGCCATGGTGGTGGCCATCTCTTAGCTGAATGGCCTTCTACAAGTCATCCACAGCATTTTCCTCAATGGAATGTGGAGCCTCGTGCTTAGTTGACATAGCTCGAGTCTCAACGAAGTTGATAGCAACAAATTCCTCATTCATATAATTTGCCAAATTGTAGTCTTTGTCATCAAAATTCATTCCTCTTTCTTTAGCCAACTCTATGATCTCAGCTCTGAGCTTTCCCAGTTTGGCATCAACTTCCTTTTCTTTAATTGCTTTTAGATCTATCTGCATTTCCTGAAGTTCCTTCCTTTCTTTAGTAATCCCTGTAGTATCTATGATGGTGGTTTTTGGAGCAACGAACTTACAATCCCCTTTGAGAGAACAATCTCCCGCTCTTTCTAAACGTATTAGCCAAACGACCTTAGGTAACAATACTTTCTTCTTTGATACTGACACTTTGGGACTTTGGGACAGGGTGTCCCAGTACTGACATCAGAATGTTGGAAGGAAGTGTGCTCCTTAGCGTGTGGACCTGATACGGTAGCGAATGATATTTTTCCACTAATCCTTGGAGATTCCTCATTAGCAATGGTAGGTAGAACTTTCGGACCCAGGAGAGACTTATCTGATCTACACTCTGTAGGTTTCAAATATTGGTGGTAGTATCCATGATGATGGCAGTGGTATCAACACAATCTCCCAAGCGAAACCTAACAGGAAGCTGGGACGGTGGAAATTCCTACAACTGACGGCGAGCATGTCTTTCCTCAATATTTCCTTCTTCATCTATGGGGATACAGTGCATCCCATCCTTTTCAGAAGTTTGGTGATGGAGCACTATTCTTTCCCAACTTACTTTTGAAAATTGAACGGAGTTAGGTGAGAGATGTGGGCCTCTCCCTTTCCCTCTTGCGATCAGGTGGCAGCGGTAACACAGAGGCGATCCTATAAACACTCTCCTCTCCAGTGGAAGCAGACAATGGGTGAAATATGCTCCCTCTAAGGAGAGGTGAGGACTTATGCTCTTCAACTTCCTTTGAATGAGGATTTATCTTGGTGAGAACCAATCTTGCAGCCTTGTCTTTCACTACTTTCTGAATTTTTTGGCTGTGGTTTCTTCTTTGTGCCCTAGTCAATGACACACTTCTCAAGCTAGTCCCAATCTTGAACACAGACCGGGTAGGCACAAACACATTGTTTGAATATTTTTCATACAAAATTTCCTTCTCTTGTGCAGACGAAACGGTCGGTGCGGTGACGACAAACACAGTGGCAGCAGTAGTGACAACTCTTTTTAGTACATGGGCAATAGATTTCACAGGTACGGGGGCTACAGACTAAACAGAAGCTTCCCTAATTTTAGGCCTCGTAATGTCAGGGAAGTTAGACTTACCATTTAGGTCATACACGACAGTGAGTTTAGCTATTTTTGGTGTGGCAGTCTCCATGATCGCATACGACACTTTTCCGAGGATGATTATGACCTCATCGAAGCCGGTATCAAACTTTATCATTGCTCTCTGATGGAGTGCAGCTTTGTCATAGGGTACGTTTCCATCGAATGAAAATATAAACTTTAGTGACGCCATCACAGCTGTCAGTTGCAGAGTTCCAAGAATTAGTAATGGCTTATACTTCGCAATCCTACTGAAAACATTAAAATTAGCAAAGGTCGTCCTGTGAACTGGGGGCAATTTTCCTTTAAATATATTTTTGTTTTAAGTTTAATTTAGGTGTATTATTTTTGGATTTATTTATTTTATTTTGATATTATCATTTTATTTAAAGTGTTGCTTTCATATTTTACTGACATTATGATTTAAAGGAGTTCGCTTGGCTCAGTGTTTAAATGAAAAGTACAAAAGTAAAGATTGGGTTAAATTTGCTAATAGCAAGTCAAACTTGAGAGACATGGAGTAAAGTAAAATTCAGGAATTAGTGCAGGTCTGACTTCACAACACACCTTGCTTACACACCTATTGAAGGTTTGAACCCACAAAAACTCTAAAGATTCCTAAACCCATCTATTTAAGGATGGTTAAACAGACGATCCTGGAATTGAAGAAGAGTTTCCTGCCCAAGGAAGAAATGAACGAAGCATGTCAACTGAAGAATGACAATTTGGAACATGACGAGCATGGACACATTATCGATGCATGAAGACAAAAACCTCCTGATCATAATGGACAGAAGAGCTAATCCTCAGTGGAGTCGCCATAAATTGTTGGACGTCGGAATGTTCCTATTTCTAAATAATTTTAGCTTTTGGATTTAATTTAAAATATATAATTTTGTGATTATAATGTTTTAATTTTGAAAAATAATATTTTAGTTTTGAAAAATGAGACTAAAAAGATCTCATTCATTTAATAGTTTAAATAAACGAGCACAACACCACAAACAATGCACCTATCCCAACAAGCAGACACATTACAGATAGTGGGCCTCGATTAAATAAACTAATAAATTCACGACATCAGTTTGGTCTGCAAAACCTTTTTATGCTGACAGACAAGTTCCCCTATTTAATATAAAAATTATATCGGGTTTTTAATGTTGCCCGACAAGTTCCTTTTTCTACTATAAAAAATAGATAAAGTTCTAGGTTATTAAAGGTCTCTGTAGAGGCAAGCCTCTATAGTTAATTACATCTTAAATGACCGATGTCATTTAAGAAGACTATCGATTTAGATAAGAGGTATTTGTCTTAAAGAATATCAAAGTTTGGGGTTTCAAGGTTGGACATGGAAAATCAAATGGGGAATTGATCAAAATAGGAAGAATATATTTTAGGAATTCAAAGGAAGAAAAATAAGAGATGTCACGGATCCTGAGGAGAACCTTGGTGACTTCCCAAACTATTCTATTATGAGGCTTTATGTTTTGGAAAAGATATTTATTTTGATGTTTCATCCTGTCAATTTTATCATTTAGAGCTTACATATTCATGACCTAGTCATACAAATAGCCTGAAATATATGAGGGTTTAATCATAACGAACGACAACCTCAGAGCTTAAAGCGTGTTTGGGCTCATATTACACAACATGGTTGTGCAATGACCTAAAAATAAATTGAGGATTTACATCATACTAGATAAGCTACCATAAAATCTTTCGGCTTGTTGTTTAATTCTAAGGAAAGTTCAGTTGGTGTAGATTGGATTTGTTGTTGTAGATCATTATCCTCCATCTTCTTCAGCTTGCTCTGAGCTCCTTATTGATAGCTACTCCAGGTTTAGTATTTTGTGTCTTATATTTTTCTTTCAATTATTGTTAATCCAATTAATTAAAAGGTAAATGTTAGGGTTTTGTAGTGATCCACCCTAGGTAAATTGGCTACCATATTCTATCCTAATGGTTTTGAAATTATATAAATAAATGAAAAAGTAAATTGATAGTAAATTGCTGTGGTAAAATTGTTGTAAATATATAAATGAGCATACCTGGGCCTCTCCTACCGCTACAAGGTTAGTATTATAAAGCATAGCATAGTTGCATAAATTTTAAGTAAATTAAGAGAAAAAGAAAGCGAGAAAGGCATGCAAACCTGATACAAGAAAATACCAATCACAAGGAAATACGAGAAAGTAAGAAAAATAAAACCCCCGTAGCCACACATGAAAAATCAGGCTAAATGTAAGATTTTGGTAAAGGTGAGGGCTCAGTGCTGGGTTGTGTGCTTCCAACCTTGGACCAAATCTACAGGCCAAGCAATCTTAGGAGAGCATGCTCTAGCCTAACCAAGATGATTAACAAGTGGACTTTTATAATTTTGTATTTTAAAACTCTTTAACTTTTTCATGCATATAATACTTTGTTTAACAGTCAAAAGAAGAGGTATATCAGGAAAAATATATTTTAAATATATTTGGAAAAACAAGTTGAATTATTTGTGCTAAAAGAAGGATACATAGTGAGATTTTATATTCCCTCGCAAGTTGAATAAAATATGTTTTTCCTAATGTTAATTATACAAACACTACGAATCTTCAGGGAATTATTTGTGCTAAATGTTAGGGTATAGTAGGAAAAACAATATTTTCAACGAATTGTAGCAGACCCAGAGGACCTCTAGAGTATCC
This sequence comes from Phalaenopsis equestris, assembly GCF_001263595.1. Taxonomy (NCBI): domain Eukaryota; kingdom Viridiplantae; phylum Streptophyta; class Magnoliopsida; order Asparagales; family Orchidaceae; genus Phalaenopsis; species Phalaenopsis equestris. The sequence continues at coordinate 29,206 of NW_018234883.1, forward strand.
AAAATCTTCCAAGAGTGTCCAGAAAACATTCTAAATAAACTTAGAATCTCCTATATCACTTTAAGTTTATTCTGGTCTTGCTAAACTCCTAATTGAATCATCCAAGTTGAATTAATGTCGTTATGTTGTGCTCAATATATATCTTATTAACCCATGAGTAGGTCAGAGGTTACCTGTCTTATTATGTTGAAAGGTTTTGAATGGGTGGTCACCCCAAGGGTGAGCCCAATCATTTAAGTGAGCTGGTAGTGTTTAAGATAAATTATGTTTTGTTATGTTTTTTTTTTCTAATCCCTTTATATAAATTTGGATCAATCCTAGCTCACTATCAAACTCATAGATCTTTTAAGGGTAAATTGGTAATTTTAAAAAGTTAAGTGAAATCGATTTGATTTCTATTTAACAATTAAATTTTGCCTAATCATTGACCTGGGGCTTCAAATTAAGTAATTATTCTCTTGCTATCTCATGTCCCATCATCATAGAATCATCCAATGTAATTATCTTCCAAATTATAAAAATTCAATTAGTTGTATTTTTACCCTTCAATCATCCTAGGGGATCAATTATGATCAATATTACCTTTATACCCCTTAGTTTGACCCAAAATTTTAATTAAGGCTAAAAATTCCATAATTACCATTTTACCCCTATGACTCTTTACCTCATAACTCTGACTCAAATAATTTTGGAACTTTGATGGATTGCTACTCATGGGTAAATTAAGACATCGGAGAAGAATTTGTTTTTTTAAGATTTGTATTTTATTTTTTAGAATTATTTTAGCACAAAAAAGGGATTTTCAAAGTTAATTCATTTACTTAATTAAAACACATTCTTTGTCCTTAAGAAAATTTTAGGAGGTTCACATGGGTCAATCCAATTTTCAAATTTTTTAAATTATATTTTAAATATGATAATTTTTTGTTGGTTTTAATGAATAAATTAATAGAACATATATTTTATTTTGAAACTTTCTTTTTAAATTTTTCTTTAATATCTCTGACCTCAGAGAACCTAGAGAAGTTAATTTCATATATTTTTTTATTTTTATTCTATTTTTAGAATTTGTAAGTCAAAAATATAGGAAAATACATTTAATTATTTAAAATACATATTTACAATCTCAAAAATTTATGGAAAAGTTTTAAAGTTGTTTTCTTTAATTATGAAGTGATTTATGACCTTTTGACATATTTTAGGCATTTTTATATTTTTTGGTTTTTTTTAATGAAAAAATAATTACAAAAAGAGGCTAAAAACAAACTTTTTATTTTGACTTCACTTTTTTTTTTCTTGGATAGCTCTTGTCTTAAGGAACTCCTCTTGAGCTTCCACATTTTAGTTTCAACTATCTAAGTGCTAGAGGTCTGTTGACCTCAATTTTGGTTGAGGTTCAATTTTTCCTCTTTAGTAGCCTAATTTCTAGCCATAGGACTTTCCTATTGACTATTCTTAGAAAACTAGACAAGGAGCCCTCACCATTAGAAATTTCAATCTCTTCTCTACTCAACTTGGAGTTCCACATATTGGTCCTAACCTCTAGTACTTAGTAGGTGGGGTCACTATGGGGGAAACTCAAGATGAGTCACCCTTAGGACCGTTGGACCTTAGGGTTGACCCTAGGTGTTGTTCTAGAGCTAAGGCACTTGTTTACACTCACAATCACTCATTACCCTAAACCAAGAACTTCTAGGCTTTGGTCCCTTGATACTTTTGGGAAACTCTTGTAGGTGGTCCCCTAAACCCATTAGCCCTAGGCTAGGGTTTGGCTAAGACCACTACATAGAGGACCCAAAATGAGGTTTCCATTGATCCATGGCTTATTTATGGTGGTTGACAATCCAACTCTATCAAGATACCCAACCTAGCCTTTTGTCCCCAAATTCCCCAAATTACCCAGATACCCTTGGGACCCCAAATTTGGCCAAAATACCCAAACTTATTCAAAAATCATTTCAAACACCTTGAAAACACCCAAATTACCCAAAATCCCCAAATTGGCCAAATTACCAAAATACCCCTCTTGGACCCAAAATTCCAAAAATTCAAAAAATTCCCGAAAATTCCCAAAACCTCCCAAATATTCTTAATGTCATTTTCCTTAACTACCACATGACCTAATTTGGTCAATTTGACCATATTTGATCAAAACCCCCAAATTTCCCTTTAAAGGCCCAAATTTCCCCAAATTCACCTCAAATGTCTAGTCAATTGGTCTCAATTTACCCCAATTTCAATTATAAACTCAAATTCACTCTTCATATGACCAATGAAGACCAAATATAAACCCAATTGATCCATGATTTGAACCCAATTTTGATTTAGATCAAAAACCCAATTTTGGCCTCATGACTTGGTTCCACCAAATTGAACCCATAGCCTAGTCAATTGGCCCCAATTAATGTTGAAAAATCTTTATAACATTCTTACACATCAAAATCA
>NW_018234883.1:31984-32410 GCF_001263595.1 Phalaenopsis equestris
TCCCTCAAATTGACCCTTCAATTGAGCTCAAAACCACTTCCATCCTTCACCAAAGTTGTTCCTTATGATCATCTACACCAAATGAAACATTTATTTGGGCCAATTGACATGGATAGCCTAGAACAAACCCATGATTTGGTCATTTGCACCCACTTGAACCTATGCATTAAAGATGGCCTAACTACCCCCAAAGTCACCAAATTAACTCCACTCAGCCATTGGTTAGACCATAAGACTAAGTCAAAACCCATCTAACCACCTAAACTAATCCATGGACCAAAGGTAACCCAAATTAAGGGATTTTTATTTCCAAAAATGCACATGCTTAAGATACCCTTACAAAAATTAAACCTCAACCCATTAAATTGTTGTGACAGATTCCCCTAGGTTCCCTGAACTCCTAGCCACCTCCCTCTGGCTGGGCCG
>NW_018234883.1:32689-34143 GCF_001263595.1 Phalaenopsis equestris
AATTCCATTGTGGAAGCTTAATTTTGAGCTCAAACCTCTGCCCAAAACCAGGACAGAACTCATTACACTTCCACAATCCACCAAACTTCAATTACTTGTGCCCACACCTTCACAACTAAGAAAGAATCCAAAGCCCCATCAAATCTCCCTCTCATAGAGCCTCTAACATAGTTCTAGATCAACACCTGAAATCAGGCTTGATCGAAATCATACCTAGGCCTTACACCAAGGAAAGAGACTTAATCCCTAGCCTCCTTGGACCCCAAAGAACGTGCCAAAACCCTCTGATTGAAGCTTCACTTCTCAGAGCAGATGTATAAAACTTCTCTCCCTCCCGAGCCTATTTTGATTCTTCATTTGATTAGGCTTAATTTAATTGCATGATTACCATATGGATGTGTTCACCTCACTTAGAAGAGTCCAAAAAATCAAACCCGAAGTTATTTGGTTGAGTCTAGGCTGAGATCTTAGGGTTTTAGTGTGGACGGTCACAGGATCACTTGATGACGGGGAGCCGTTTGATCGAGCATGTATCAAACAGACAGAGGAGATCAAGCCAGACAACACTTCCTTACATGAATCGAGGGACGCGTGGCTGCTGGCGTGGACGACGACGTCAAATGGGAGCGCACCGCGTGGAGCTTCGGAGCTGCCTAGGATCCAGTCAGCGTCGCGCATTTAAATAGATAAAGCTTGTTTCTATTTATTTAAACTCCCTTAACTTCAAAAATCATAACATTGTGTAGAAAAATCACAAAAATAAAATAAAAATACCCTCTTGCTCAATGAACATAGGAGAATAATGCGGAATAAATAATGTGGGAATAATTTTAAATCCATGTGATGTATATTTTATTTTTAATTGATTAAATACTGATTTGAATCTTTTGATTCTCCATGCGTGTAGACTTATCATCATAGCTTTAATTTTTGGCATGTTGTAGCCTCTGTCAAGAAGAACATTCTCTGATTTTTCCAAAGGTGGTCCCTAGACAAAGGATCACATTTTCTAAGTCTATGTGCATTATTTGCTTAAAATAATCATGAAAATTAGCATGTTGATTAGAAAATTCCAAGAGAATTTTGGAAGGTCCACCATTACCAGAGGAGCTTTTAGAAATAATTTCATGGGTCATGTCATTTAAAATGTACTCAATTTGTATAAACTATAAATTATTAAGGAAATTAATTTTGAAAGATATAAACATTTACATGACTTAATTTTTTATCTCCACTGTTATTTATGATCCAGAGAACTCATCATAAAAATATCAAAATATTTTGAGTTCATTTGATAACTTAAGTTGATTTTTAAAGATAAACATCATTTTTGACATTTAATTTTTTTTAAAAAAAATCATAATATAACTCAAAATTTATAAAAACTTATTTTTTGAGTTCTCTGTGATCAGGGGTATTTTCTAAAAATAAAATGATATTTAAAATAAAAACTT
>NW_018234883.1:34196-35374 GCF_001263595.1 Phalaenopsis equestris
TTTTAGCCTATTTTTAAATATTTAAATAATTAAAAATCCATAAAAATCACAAAAATAATAAAATTCATGAAAATATTCTAAATTACTTTCTAAGCACTTAGGAACAATTATAATATTTTTCCTGATTTTCTAAATAAAGAAACTGAATTTCAAAGCCTAAAAAATGATTTTTAAAGGCTAAAAATGGGTTTTCATTAAGAATAATTCCAATAAATCAAATAAAATTCAGAAAAATATAAAATATTCTCCTCTGAGTTCTTTGACCTCAGAAAAGTTTTTCAAAAATACAAAACTTAATTTTGCCCATGTAAAATATTTTATATTCAATAAATACTCCAGAATTTAAAAAAATTCTTAAAATTCAAACAAAATTCAAACAATCATGAACATTGGTCGAAAGGCTTCTTTGGTCTAAGTCTATCTCCAGTTAAAATTTCAAGGTATTAGGATTTTCCTTGATCAAGTTAAAAATTTTCTTTGAAAAATCCTATTTTTACATGAAAATAATTATATAAATTAAATTAAATTTAAAAAAATCACATTTTCTTTTTCTCCTCTGATGTATTAATTGACCCATTAATGAGGTAGTATAAAAATTTCAAAGCCATTTGGATTGAATTTGACAAATTATGAAGTGTTAGAGCCTTAGGGGCAAATGTGTAATTTTGGACATGTAGCCTTTATTAACATTTGGGCTTAATTCAAGGAGGGAAATGGGCAACCTATGATCTTAATTTGATGTTTGAAACACAAGGGGTTAATTGGTAGAAACCAACCCTCACTTTCTTAATGGAAAAGATAAGTTAATAAATTTCTAAATTATTAAAATTTGGAAGTTTATTAAAATAAAATGAACCCAGAATTTAGGGGTATGACTTTTGAAGTCAATAATTAATCAATTTAATACCCCTATTTTGATTTTCAAATAAGATTCAAATCATGAATCATGACCAGCTAAAGCCTAACTTTTTTCAAACTAATTAAGACACTTACCTAGGTCTTAAGGGCTTAGTAGTGACTTAGGCTAAATCGAGTTTCATTTAAATGAGGGTTAGAAAAGTAAATATCATTTAAAATTAAAACATCTTTCAAAAACTACAAGCCCAATTAGGGTTAAAATTTGGCTAAGTGTTCCAACAACACTAACTTGCCTCTTTAAGGGTCTTCACCCACATAAT
>NW_018234883.1:36835-43531 GCF_001263595.1 Phalaenopsis equestris
CCAGCTTAATATAAACCCTATTTAATCTTTCATATTAAATAGAGGAACTTGTCGGCAAATACAAAGGTTTCGCAAACCAAACAGATGTCATATACTCTTTAGTTTATTTGATCGAGCCTCATCCTCAAGTCTTGTGTTTATCCTTCAGGATAGATACATGATTTGAGGTACAGTGCTCTTTCATTTAAACTATGAAAAATATGGGGTTAGTTTGATTTCCTATTTTTCTAAAAACTAAATATATATGTAAATTAAAACGTCCTTCCGAAGCGGGTGACGGGATTTCGATTCCGGTGACAGACAGCTTCTTACGGGCAACTCCAACCAAAAATAGTGTTGATAAGGTCAAAACCATATATGTGGAACTCCAAGAAGAGTAAAGAGGTGTTTATAGTTTCTAATGGGTAGAGTTCCATCACTAATTCTCTAGGATAGTCAACAGGAAACTCCTATGATTAAATCTTAGGATGCAAAGGAAGAAAGACTAGACCACAACAAAAGTGAGGTCAACAGGTTTACGTATGTACATACATAAAAATTTTGTGGTATGAATGCCAATCTTTAGGAAAATTGAAGGTTAGGTGTTAGCTATGTATACACATAACTATTGAGTGGTATGTATTCATGTGTTAGGTGGTGGAATGTATTAGCATCGGGTCTTGTTCGATGTGATGGAGATATAAATGGGATGTTATTAGTAGAATTCACATTGGTTGGTTAAAGTGGAGGAATGTATCAGGTCTTTTGTTCAAAGTGGTAGTGATAAAGATGAAGATGTTATTAATAGACTTCAAGTTGGTTGGATGAAGTGGAGGAATGCATCAATTCAATTGTTTAAATATTAAACCACTTCAAAGATGAGCCTTAAATATAGTTGACCAAGTAGTGTCACCTTCACTAGATGAAGCAAGCTAGTTTAAGGAGATTCATGAGGTCATTTTCACCAATGGAAATTAGCTCCTACAAACAACTAGGTGAAATCATCCATTATAAAAATTGATAAGTATGGACTAATTTTTATTTTTTTAATAGTTACACTGATTTGTAAAGCTACATCTTTGTTGTAGATGGATATTTGTAATTTGAGAGATTTTCTATATTACTGATTACATGAAGGACAAAAAAGACTCACAAATGAGTTCTTAAATGGTGTTGATGAATTTGTGCATGTGGCATCACAAATGCCCATTTATCTTTTTGAGGGTAAGTTCTAGTATCCTTGTGAAAAGCATAAAAATTAAGCATGTCTGCAACCAAAGGAAGTTAAGTTGAATCTTTAACGTAAGGGATTCAATCCTATTTATTTATACTGAACTACATATGGTGAGAAAGAACTAGAAGTTCAGTTCGATCAAAGAGGTGCCTCGATAAGCTATGCTCCTCTTGTAGAGGAATTTCATTCTGACACTTATGAAGAAAAGGTTCACGATGCTCAATGAGCTCAATTTGTTGAAAGCATTCAACACAATCATGAAACACTCAACAATGAATCACAAAAGTTCTATGACTTACTGAATGGTGCAAAACAATCTTTATGGGATGGTTGCACTTTAAATACAGAGTTATCAATGGCCCTAAAAATGATAAGCATCAAATCTGATTTTAACATGCTTAAAGAGTCATTCAATTAGATAGAAACCTTATTGAAAGAGATGAAACTTGAGTCGAATTTAATGTCGGATGACCTATACATAACTAAAATGTTAGTTTTAAAGTTAGGTTACAAGGTGAGAATATCAATTGTTATGTTAATGGTTGCATGTTATATTACATGGCCAATATAATCAAGATGACTTGCTCATTTCATGATGCAAGTAAATTCAAGCAAAGGAGATGAAAGAGTAAAAACTAGAAAAAAAAATCCATAAAAGCACCTCTTTTATTTTTCTGCTCATACCCCAGCTTCAAATATTGTTACTTCAATACATACAACCCCTCACATGACTTGACACAACAATGGATTTGTCGATGCTAAGTCGATGAGTCATCCATCATGGTGAGGTCTGATAACATTTTGATTGTACTTACCCAAACTCTACAGCTGAAGCACACAATGTTATACTAGAGTTATTTGCAGATGGCTTCACCTTGTAAAGCCACGCAACAACCTCGTACTCATGATGGCCAGTCATAATTACACTATGCAATTTTCCCCTCAATATGTGCATGAAAATTTTATTCTTATGCTGATCATACCAGGTCTACATAGCCCGAAGGCAAAAATTGAAATGTATTTATTGCCTTTGATTGAAGAGCTTCATATGTTATGGGAGATAGGTGTGTTATATGACATCACTACAAAACATAACTCTTAACTGAGAGTGGCACTTTTGTGGATAATTGGTGATTTTCCTATCAATTAATATGCTAGCCAGTTGAAGCACAACTGAAAAACTAGCTTGTCCTTACTGCATGGATTTATCGAAGGCGTTTACTATGAAAAATGAAAGGAAAAATAGATGGTTCGACTACCATCAAAAATTTCTTTTCCACGGTCACCTATTTATAAGGAATAGAGATGCATTCTTCAAAAGTAGGGCTGAGAGATCATTTCTACTCCCTCAGGTTTATTGGAGTCGAAATGTTGCAAATGATCAGTGAAATACTGAAGATAACTTAGAGAGCAGAGTTAGCTTCAACTCATCTTCCTGAATTTGATGTCACACAGCTTGACTGAGTAGAGTATATTCTGGGATCCTCCATACTGGAAGACTAATTTGAGTTGACATAATCTCGATGTTATGGATATTGAGGAGAATTTTTTGATAAAATTTTTAATATTGTGATGGATATCAAGGGTAAAACTAAAGATATTGTGAAAACTAGAATGGACTAGAAAGATGGGTGAATTCTTTGAAGTTTCCCAATTGTGTTTCAAATTTGAGCAGTTGTACTAACTTGTGAAGGAGGAAGGTATTTGGCATGAACAATCATGACTGTCATATAATTCTACAGTGTTTATTATCTATTGCATTTCTTACTCTGCCGAAGCCGGTGCTTGATCTTTTGATCGAAATCAGTATATTTTTTGGGGAGTTGTGTGTGGGGACACTATATGTTAACTCTTTGAGACATCTTGATGCGAGTTTTTCGTTAGTGTTTTGTAAGCATGGGTGAATATTTCTTATGGTTTCATTGTCTCTATGGAGCATCTGCCTATACAACTGTGTTACGAGACTATATTTTGGGGTTCAGTGCAGTACAGATGTATGTATCACTTTGAGTAGTATGTATTCTTAATGCATAAATTATAAGTAGCATTTTATTTCATACTAAACAACCACCATATTCAATGTAAAATACCTGTGATGATTACTTAAATAGAATAAAAAACAAATAAGAATAAAGCACATTCTGAGGGATCCATCTGCGAAGTATATTTGCTGTAGGAGATGATAAATTTCTGTTCATATTATTTTGAACAATTCCATCAAATAGATCATATTATAGGTGACATGCCTTCACAGCCAGAATTATCAGTATATCAAATATCAAATGAGCCATCAGGGAGGCATGGTGCACAATATCTAATAAAAAATTAGCATTAGTTTGAACATTCACTGTGAAATTTTTTGTTAACTTTATTATTCTTATTTGAGACAATTTATGGCAGTATCTTACTTTTCATTATTGATGTGTAATTGAGCTTTGATCTGTGCTGATATGGCTGGATAAAATGTAATTGAGATGTGAATTTTCTTTTGTGTGCAGGTGGTGAAAATGTAACTGCTATTTTATATTTTTTGCTCAGACAACATACTTGCATTTGATTTGCATATGTTTTACGTCGAATAATCTTGCACTATATCGACAATAATAATTCATCGTTCTTTGATATTACCCGCCGCAAATGTTACAGTAATCCGACAAATAATATTATTGTCGAATATTGTCAGACACAAAGTTCGACACACGTCTAGTCTAAGCAAATCCGACATAATACAATGCAAATACTTTGCGTCGAAATAGTTTGACATAAAATAGACAGAATTAATATTATCAACCATCAATTTACCCAAAAAAATTAGACGTAAATATGATGAAAATCCAATGATAAAACTCGAATATCATCGGATTTGGCATTAATTTATGTCTAATATAGCTGAAAAAAATTTATTTAATTCCTGTAGTGAATGATTTTTCAAATAACAATTGAGGTATCTTTTCATATTTCTCTTTTATTATCCAAGTGTGTGTTAGATTATCTACAATATTAAGACTTTAAATAATCACTCTATCTCCAGGAATCTTTAGATACACTTCAAAACTAATTCATTGAAATAAAAAATTTAAAAACTTGAATTTATATGGATATTCATATTAAATTATAATAGATTACTATTAAATATCTTGAGTAACTTGTATTTTATCAAATTTTATTTAGAGATGTTTACATAAATAGCACATTAAACATTGTTATTTAATGATAAATTATAGAGAAAAAAAAAAAAAAAGAATAGGACCATCCCTCCCGTACCATTCACCGCTAAGCACATCCTCGCCATTGAACAATCCAAATGACAAATGACGGAGAGAGAGAGAGTAACGGGCACGTTCTGCTTCGGCTTCCGCTACAACCAACAATAGCAAAGAAGCAATCAATAATTGCTGAGGAAAGGAAAGAAGGTGCAGTGATCAAATAGAGTAAAGATGAACCAGTAATGGAGGATAATGGAAAGATGGTTACAGAAGAGAGAAAGGAAGAAGATAAACGAATTGGTCCGAAGGAGAAACCAACAATGGCTGAGAAGAAGAGGCAGTGATCAAAGAGAAGAAAGAGGAACCAACAATGAAAGAAGCAATGCAACACATTAGTGAGGGGGAAGCAACACAGAAGAAACTAACCGCCATGAAAGAAGACAGAACAATCAACATTGAAGGAAGAAGCAAAAATAGCTACAAAGGAGAGAAAAGAAGAAGAGGTTCTGAAAGAAATTAAAGAAAAACCAGTAGAGCTAAAAGAGAAATTATCAATCAAGGCCAAGGAGGAGAGGAAATAATCAGCAGTGCTCAGAGAGACGAAAGAAGAAGGCATGAAGATAGCAATGGCTACGGAATAGAGGATTGGTGTTGCACATGAAGTGTCCGGTCAAAAGCCCGCGATTGGGAAAGAACGAGGGCAACATATCTCGTCACTAATGCCAAATCCCTACTTGACTTTGGTGAGATTTTACCGATTCTATTGTTCATTTGGCTAAATTTCGGTCTCCCATACAGAATTTATGAGGGTTTTGAAGGTTGCTGACTGCGTTTAACGAAATATGTGAGTTTCGTAATATTAACATTTCGTGTGCTATGTTTGTAATTTTTTTTTAAAAAATAATATATCATATAAGTATATAATATTTAATAAATTTTTTTTATTCACAAATTAATTTGTTTATGAATATTAACAAATTTGTTGGATTATGTTCAAATTTAATTTATTTAAATTTCTAGTTTTGAAAAGATCTTCAAACTTACTTTTTTTTTATTAATTTGAAAAATATGATTAAATATTATATAAAAAAAAATTAAAATTATTCATCAAATGTATTGATTCATTTACGGCCATAGTCCCAGCATCTTTATAGAGCATAAATTTTGTTAAGTAATCGTACAGGTACATTAGATCTCATTACCATTGTTTTCGTTGTAGACGTCACATTCATCAGAGCTTGTTATCTTGATCGTCTCGCACTACCACGCTCTGAAGGCGATCATACAAAGAAGTTGCTTTCTAGTTCATCAAGTAGGGAAGACGAGAGTGTCAGATTCACTCAATCTTGTGCTTCCAAATTGTATTTATGTTGGGGTCTAGCCTAAATTTGATTTGAATCTAATTCTGAAAAATAATGGTGTTTGGTAGCCCATTTTTAATATAATTTGGCCATAATAATTCCTCCCAAACATAAAAAAAAAATAAAAATAAAATTTCGATTTCCAGCACCGTCTTCTCAACCGCTGTTCGATCTTCTGAAACATCATTTTGTCTATAAATCAAAATTTTATAAATCCCACATAAAAACCAATTTAATGAATTTACTGCACCATTTCTCATGACTTGGCTCGAGTGACAACTTGACCGAAAATCTAAATTTGATAAATCCTATATCCTGCAATCCGCCAGCCAAACTAGATATTATTTCAGAGTATTTACGAAGTTTTACGTGTGAACTCCAATTAATATGCCACCACGTGGAGGTTATTAAGAAATTATTATGTGATTATTAGAGAGTTATTGTAGGGGTTAATGCATATAGGTTATTAAAATGAAATCGCGGGAGTTATTGAGATATTATTAAAGTGAAACTGTAAAAGTTATTGAGAGTCTATTAAAAATTATTGGAGCTAACTCCCTATTAACCCGTCAATAACCCCACTAACCGGTTCAAATTCCCAATTAACCCATCAATAACCCCAATAACCGGTTCAAAATAGCCTCCCCGCTTCCACTCCTCTAACTTCCGCGGCACAGTTTTAATTTTAGATTTGCTCGATATAACACACATGATACATGTTACAGGGTCCGCACTAAAACTGCGTAGCTACTGTTAAATGGAATAATTTGCAGAGCCGAACACTTTCGGTCTAAGAGGTTTCGGTTTCTCCTCCCTCTATGCTTTTTTTAAAACAAGACGACGAGCAGTGGGAATTGAAGGACCGTTAGCCAAGGGTCGGTTTGAAAGGTCCCCACCCTAACCTCTCTTCTCTCGG
>NW_018234884.1:0-1141 GCF_001263595.1 Phalaenopsis equestris
CTTATCAGGTATGTATGAATCATCTGCAACTCTATGGACATATATATGTACGAAATTAACGTTTGTTGGATATGCAAAAACATACGAATTGTGTGGTATATTGCCCGTACTGTCCTTTGCCTCTGTCATTCATTCTGACGAAAGATAGAACATTAATTGCACACATTTTGAATCTTCATTAGGAGCGTCTAACTTAGTTTTGGATGGCTGGTGGATAGAGGAAAGAAGTTAGAAAAGTTATTTAAAATGAAAAATCTCTATTTGGTGCACCCGTAGATGGCAACTTCTTGTTAGTGTGGAGCCCGATAGGAACCGCTCCCGCCTTCTGCTTCCCGCTGAGATTGCAAAAAGTCGCGATTCTTCACTGTTTTGCGAAAATCGGTGCTCACGCCTCTAAGTTCGTGAAACGACGTCGCCCCTCGCCTCTTTTAAGTTGCGAACAGAAAAGGAAGAAAATCAAGAGAGCAGGTTCTCTTTCAGGTTAAGTCACAATGTTTTGTGTTCTTCTTCAGGCTTCCTCAGGGCTTCCTCAGGATAGAGGAAGCAGGATAGAGGAAGGAAATAGCAAGCAGTAGCTCTTTGCGGCAGAAGAAAGAAGATTGTTCTCTTCTGGCTTCTTCTTGGTGGCTTGTGGCAGAAGAGAAATTTGTTTTATTTCTCTTGTAAGTTTATCTTCTTCGGTGTATCTCCGTGTAAAGTTTCTAAGTTTCTTCGGTGTATCTCGGTTCGGTGTATCTCGGTGTAGAGAGATACAGAGAGAGAAGAAGAGAGAGTGAGCAACAAAGTGAGAGATTCATCTTGTAAGCTGAGACGATCTACTGGTTTAAATTCTTCAAGTAGTAAAATCATCTGCAACTCTGTGGACGTAGACTATTTGTCGGACCACGTAAATCTGTGTGTTTCGCTGTGTTAATATTCTCTAGTGTGAATTTTTTTCATTCTACTTTTTACTTCAAAGATCGTTCTCCTGTTTGATTTATATATATCTCACAACAACTGGTGTATAGTTCACAACAATTGATATCAGAGACAGTTTCGGATCTGAGGAAGAATGATGACTGCAGATGAAGTGAAGGTTTCAAGAATCGAGAAGTTTGATCGCACAAATTTTGGTTATTGAAGGATGTAGATAGAGGACTAC
>NW_018234885.1:0-1174 GCF_001263595.1 Phalaenopsis equestris
AAATAACAACATAAACCATCCCTCCTCTTCTTCCTATTTTTTTTTATTTATTTTTATTTATTTTTATATGCACAACATTGAAATCAAAGAAAAATAACACTAAAAACGGAAGAGGAGAAGGGAGAGGACTTACCTGCTGAAAGAACCAGAAAAGAACTAACACAAAAGCTCCGAGGCAACAACACACAACCAATAGTGATCCAACAGAATCTACCCCCTCTCCAAAATTTCAAAAACCTTTTCTACTCTCTTAGGCTTTACCCAAGAGAAAACAAAACTTCAAAAATATTTCAAGCACACTCACAGGATGAACCAACCAGAAAAAAAAAAGGCAGCACCTCCCCCTCTCCAGAAATTTCGGCCAACCCCTAAACCCTTTCCCAAGTAGGGTTTTTATAGCAGAAGAGGGAAGAGGAAGAATACTTATACTTACCTGAGGTGAACCGTAGCTTGAAAGCGATGAGCGGCAAGTAGCGACAGAGACGTAAAGGGGTGGGAGGTGGCGCAGGGAGCAGGTGGCATGGCGATAGGGAGAAGCTTTAGGCAGAGCGACGGGCGTACGAGGAGGGGACCTCAAGTTGAAGCCGCGCGAAGAAGGGAGTTTGGTGGAAGCTTTTGCCAGAAATCGGAGCACGAGGAGTGTACGAGGAGCGGATCTCGAGCCAGCGCATCATGCGAGGAAGAAGAGGATCGTTCAGTTCGGCTAGGGCTTGCTATCGGAGAGCAGAGAAGTGGTTTGCCTGGAGCCGCGACCGAGAGGAAGATGCGAGGCCAAGTCGTGAGTTTGGTCCGCGAACTGGAAAAGATGCGTGAGTTAGGGATTTTAAAATAAGAATTTTTTTTAAATTTAAAAAGCATCAAATTTCGTGTAATTTATTTGTGCGCGGCGTCATAGCAAAATAGGTGTCATTACTAGCTAAAATCAATGTTCCGGACGCACCGACGCAGTTTGTTTCGTCATCCGAGGTCGTTCAGACAACCTCTTCGAAGATCGGGTCAAAAAATGTGTCAAATTCAGTTTTATTAAAATTTCGAGTCCGTGATCGATCTTTTCAAATTTTATTTAAGCTTTTGACAAATAACGACGCAGACGATGCGAATTGTAGTGATCAAACGTGTCGACTGTCTGAATCGCGAAATTTGTGCGCGTGAAGGTGTAAATTGTGCATAAGAC
>NW_018234886.1:0-3365 GCF_001263595.1 Phalaenopsis equestris
AAAAAAATAAGAGAAATAATTAATAAATTCTCACGTGTGAATGTAAGAAGAAAAAGAAGAGAAATAATTAATAAATTCTCACTTGTGAATGTAAGAGGCTTAAATCGCTTGTCTTGTGTACTAGTTGCTATGTTTGTTGGCCCCTCATTATTTGTCCTGCTGCATGTGGCCCACATTTGTTGTGAGTTTGGGGTTCGTTTGGACCGCATATTGGGTCTGAGTTAATTATATTAAAAAAAAAATGTAAAGAAAAAGGCAAAAAAAAAGTTGCCCTTAAATAAATTAAATTGTTCCTCATGAGGATCCAAGGGAGTATCTTCCTTTAGGGTAAAGACAAGCATGTTTCTTGGGTTTGATGGCCAAAGAATTTCTTGAGAATGATTACACCAATGATGCTACAAGTGGTTCATAATGACCTTGGTGTGCATTATATTTATATATTTTAAGCGAAAACAAATATATATTTTCTTAGTCGAGGATGTAAATGAACTGAGTTGGCTCAAGCTCGTCATGTTAACAAGCTCAGAAGTCGAACCTATCGAGCCACCAGCCTGAGCTCGAGTTTATCAAGCCACGACTACAAGGTGTGTCATAATATCACTTTATCCATTAGGATCATTGTAGTGCCACATAAACCTCAAAACACATTATGATGGAATATATATATTTTATATTATTATTTTATTTTCATGTATGTATTAAATTAGGACATCCCCACATCGATAATTCTTTTACCCTTCATTACACTCTCTCCCTCTGTTCTAAATACCCGTGGACTAATTTAGGTCAAATAGCATTTCTAGTGTGGTGAGCATGGACATGTCTGCCATAAACTAAAAGATAAGCATTTCAAGATGATAATCATCGTGATAATGAAGCTTCAATAATATTGAGAATACCAAAGAATTTAAAGCACAATGGCTTTCCATTTTTTAGAAAAAAATAGTTAAGATGATAAAAAAATTGGCAATGGAGCACACTTTTGAGAATGACTCCCCAAGTGGTATTACCCGGTGGATCATCTAATTTTGTTTTGAGCGTACATCTGCCCAAACTTTCTATAGCACTACCTTTAAACCCAAAAGAAGAAGATGAAGATGCTACTTGAGTGAAATAATTGAAGTGAAGCCTTCTGCACATTTCAAAGGCCAATATTTGGATTCATTTAAATGAAAAATGGGTCCATTAGACCATTTCATCCCTTTCAAAGTTGCAATCTCTCTGCTTAGCATAAAGGATACACTAAAATTGACTCTAAAGAAGTGCTCATTATGGTGGTTTACTTGCCCCCTTTGTGGGTGATCATCTCATTTACCAAGTTTAGACACAGTTGGCATCGTTGTTAGCTCATTTTTAATGTCATCGTTTCATTAAGCCACAATTTTAGTTTTATCTCTAAGAGAAAAGGGTGATAAAATAAGCCTAATGATATCATTTGAGACATTATTATATCTAAAGGTCGCACATAACTCTACGAAACTAGTTATATGTAAATTTATATCTTATGTTAGTGAACCTCCAAATTGATTATTTTGAATCATTTATATTATATATGTTCATGTTCAAAAATGTTGGCTTAAATGATAAGGCTATTAATGCTATGATAAATTTAATTTGCAATAGGGTTGTTAAGAGTCCTAAGTGATCTAAGTTGAATATCTTCTTCATTAGTGTTGATCATCCCTCCGAAAATCTTCGTTATTTTTATAATTTTTCTATTTTCTTAGTAGTTCCTCTATTTTAGGGGTCAAACGGGATAATTTCACCAGTTAGTCATACTCAGACACCTTAAGACTAACTATTGACAATAACTAACAATTAAAACAATAGAGTACAATAAAAAAACATAATGCAACTTAAAACTCGCAAATTATAAATGAAGCACTATTCCCAATTTTTATAAATGTTTTGTTTTCATAATAACAACATACAACAATTCAACACGACTTAAAAATAAGTGACGATACAAAATAAAACATAAAAAAATGTATTGAACTACTATTTTCAAACATAAACTTCAAACTCTCAACTAACAATATTCTTAGCTTAAAAATTAGTAACGTTCCTCAACAACACTATCAAAATCATAATTCATTTTGTTGTAATGTAAGTGTTAATCATGCAAATATACTTATTTATCAAGTAATATTTGTATTACGAGTTTAAGTTATTGATTCCACGAGAAACTTTGTTACTTTCCAAATTAATTTAATTATTAGTGTACTAACTTTCAATTTAATCCAAAAATTTTAATTTTTTTAATATTTTTCTAAAAATCCTAAGATTTTAAAATAAAGGCCAAGGATTATTGTTTTAGATAAGGTAAGAAAATCTTCTTCGAGTAAGATTATATGAAGATTACATGTCCATCCATTATATTCTCCTAGTTGTTGTTGAAGACCAGGGATAATTACTCCTTATCTCTTCTGAGACATAAGAAGTATTAGAATGCCATAGTATAAGTCCTCTTAACCTTGTAAAGACTCACAAGAACCTTCATTCTTATACATTTTTACAATCTCTTCGTGAAAAGATTCATATACCACCAAGAAATTATGAGTTAATGTAATGTATCTTTAAGCCTTATTCTGACGATCTTAGATCACAATGAATTTCAACATTTTAAGTGGCCAACAAAAAAGTAAAATAACTATTAAAAGTTAACGCATCAATATGACATACAGTTGCTTCAAGTATTTCACATCGTTTAAACAAGAACTTCACAACACTAATTTAAATACACAATAAAACTTAGTTCCTAATCATTTATGAATAAAATAAAAGAGAATTCATTGATAATAAATAAGATATACAAAGAAAAAAAAAAGAAAGAAAACACTAAATCAAAACTTCTCTCACTCCAAATCAATCCTCATTTTTCTCCACTTGAGTTACTCTCACACTTTTATAATAAATATAAAACTCACACACTCTAAGTCCTCACCTAGCACTCTCACTCGTCTCCCCCAAGCCTCACACACACTCCATGCAACTAAGTACATGCTTTTATTGGTCTCTATTTTGTCAGGTATTTTTGTTCACTTATATCCAATCTTATTGGAATATAGGATCTCTCTTCTAATGTCACTAGATAACTGAATTGAACTCAGATCACTTATAACTTGAACCCTATCTAAACTAAAATTTGAGTCAACCCTAATTTAACCTAAAACTAAAATCTAACTGAAAAAAAGATAAAATTAGCTAACCTAAGACGAAACCAAATATAACTAACTTCAACTAAATCATAAAATTGAATAAAAAATTAGCTCAAACGAAAATACACCAAAACTATTATTTCTTCACAGATCATCGTAGAGCTTGATACTACATTATGAAGTTAGATGATATTTATTATCACATAC
>NW_018234887.1:0-4128 GCF_001263595.1 Phalaenopsis equestris
ATGATTTTGCTAGGTGCTGATTGCCATTCTTCCTGTGGCCTTCAGATCTCCTACAAAATTCGTTCAGGTGGCTTTTTAGGTACTTCAAGATTTCTTTCTTGGGACTTTAAATGTTCCTACAAGATGCAGTCACGCAACCTTAAGCTTGTCATTTAGTCAAATCAATCTAGTGCATTATTTAGGATAGAGGTTTTTAGAATGAACCAAAATCATTGTATTTTAATCTCATAATTTTGATCAGGGCATGCTTATAATAACTGGCAAACTGGTTTGGCCGACTTCCTCTATTATTCGATGACTTGACTAGATAATATTTTTGTAATGCACTGAAGTAAGAAGAGAAAGAATTTGATAGTAATTTCAGAGAAAAAATTTTAAGTCATCCTTGCTTCAAGTCCTTGTGATTTCATTATCATTGTATGTCGTAAGCTTGCAAGTTGCAGGTCCCACTTATTCTTTGATTATGGATCGTCTAGTCCAGGCTGACTCTAACTTGTCACGAGCAAGTTTGCAAGCTGCCAAGTCTGCTTCATTTAACACTAAATGTCTAGATTTGAAGGATTTTTCTTTAAGTGTATATTGTAGTACTTTGTCACTCCTTTTAATTTCTCATTGTTTCATGGATGACTGATTACGCCGCTCTTCAAGTGCATTGCAGTTCACAATCATTCATCATTCAAATTTCTCCATTCATTTACCTTCATTTCTTCAAAATTCTGTGCAGTGATTGTTTTTGGCTATGTAAGATATACTTGACAAGTAACACGACTTTGGGCCTTTGAGAGGATGAACTTATAGTGGTTGACGGAGGGGGTTCCAAGCACCATAGAAAAATGGTAGTAAATCAACATATTTATTTTTGGCACCTTCATTCTTTTTTTTGAGTAAGTAGAGAATTAGCTTATTTTCCACTTTGACTTGACTCTTGGTTTTGGAATGATAAATGAAATTGAATTTCATAGAAGTCTTTGACGATTGTCAGTGAATTATGTTTATATGTCTATGATGATGTCCATGGTCAACTCATACATGTAGATTATGTTGGACCATAGGAAGTTGCGGATGACTTCGATGTCGACTTTAGTTAAGTCCTTGACTATTATCCGTCTAGAGAAATAATTGATATTGACTGACAAATTTGTTTGGCCTGTTGTTGGAGGAAAAATTGAGAAGATCCATGCCCCAGATTGTGAATGACCTTGGGCTAGTGATAGATTGCAACATGTGAGAAAGATTGTAGCTGCATAGAAGCGAATTTGACATCTTTTACATCTTTTGGAAAGTTTTTTTCATCCTTGCAGAGAGTTGGCCAAAAATAGACCTTTTTGAGAATTCTGTTCCCCAATGTTTTACCTCTTGAGCGGCTCTCACATTTGCCTAAATTAACTTTCAAGATGTCAACAATTTCATTTTCATTGAGTGTCAAACACAACCAAGTAATCAACCCTCTAGATAATTCAATATCAATCAATAAGTATTGGGTTGGCTTGATTTTGAATCTTATAGGGTCTAACACATGACAATACTATTATTTTTAAGTACTCAATAATTAGATCTACCCTGCATAGCTTTTTTTGAGACTCCACTCCCATTACATCGGGCTCTTTCATGCTCTATCTTTGAATATTTGAGCTTCCCAATTTGTCTTTACAATGTTTGACCTTGGGCTAGTGATAGATTGCAACATGTGAGAAAGATTGTAGCTGCATAGAAGCGAATTTGACATCTTTTACAGTGAATATTTCAATATGATTGCAACTTGTCTATTTTTGTCTTTACAGTGAATAGATATTTCAATATGATTTCTTCTCGAGTTTCATATTCAGCATTCACCTTGTTCACTACTAGTTATGAATTTGAATGTACAAGTTTTTTCACTTTGAGCAAATGATAAGCCAACAATGAGGGCTTTGTATTCAGCTTGATTATTAGAAGTTCCAAAACATATTCGCACAAAATGGTTCAAGGATTTGCCAGATGGACTCAAGAGCACTATCCAAATGCTAACTATATGGTTGCTGGTTGCTTGTTGCTCCGCCTGACTAAAGTCAGCAGTTTTATCTTTAGTGCATGCTTCTTCAAACGCTCTCTTCAACGCTTGATTCAGTGAAATCGACAAGTCCGCTAAAGCGTGTGTATTGATTGTGGTTTTTAGCACATAGGAGTTAACTCAAGTCCGCTAAAGCTTGTGTATTGATTGTGGTTTTTAGCACATAGGAGTTATTGAATTTGGCGAGTTTGACTGCCCCTTGAATAGGCTTTTGGATGCTATGTTTTGGCAAGCGCCGACCACAATGGGTAGTTCGTAGCTACTTGTATTGAATGAGCTTGGAAGTAAGTACCAAAAACGATTCTTTGAAAAGAAGGATAAAGCGGGCATTCCATGATCAGGTATCTGAGTTCATCTGTTAGGATCTTTCTAATGTAGAATATAGTGAATCATTTTTTGTTTTTTTCCCCAAGAAGCATTGAGTTGTCTGCTTCAATTTCAAGATATGTCAATAAATATTCGCTCAATTTGGGGCTTTGAGGTATCAAAGGAGATGATAGAATGTTATTTTGTTTGATGAAAGACAACTTGTACTCTTCAGACCAAACGAAGTGTCTGACACTCTTGAAGTGTTTGAACAAAAAGAATATTTGTTTCCTGATTTAGAAAAGAAACTACTCAAATCAAAGATTTGGCCTGTTTGTTTTTGCAATATTTTAGTGTTTCTAGGAGACATATCCACTATGTTTTTTTTTTAAGCTTTTATGATTCATCTTCATTTATTCTATGGTGATTAGGTAACCAAGAAACGTACTTGACTCTGTTCCGAATGTACACTTGAATAGATTAAACTTCACGTTGAATTCTCTTAGTGTTTCAAAGTTCTCTTTTAAACCAATTTTGTTCAAGGGATTTGCTCTTAATCAATATATCTAAAAACACTTCAACATTCCTTTTTTGATTTGATAATATTATATCTATCATCTTCTGGTAAGTTGTATACGTATTTTTAATGCCAAAAGTTACTACATCATTATTATAAACCCCATCTCTTGAATCTGCAGGGTGCATCTTTGATGTGATTATAACCAGAGAATGCATCCAAAAAACTCTCTACTGAATAGCTAAATATGGAGTCGACTAATTAGGTCATGGGAAACGGACTTTGCACTTGTCAAGTTCAAGTTGAGTCTAAACACATACACTATTTATCGGTAGATTTTGGAAATGGACTTTGCACTTGTCAAGTTCAAGTTGATTAAGTCTAAACACATACACTATTTATCGGTAGATTTTGACAGCTGCACCATTCTAGCGATCCACTTCGGGTTTTGAACTTCTCTAGTGAAACTTGCATTGAGTAGCTTCTAAACCTTTTGGCGAATAGTTTTTTCTAATGTAGTGGAAATTAGCCTCATCTTCTGCTCGAATGGTTGAATTCTGGGGTTGTCATTGAGTGCTTGACAAGAAACAACATGTTTAGCATCTTGTCTTGTGGAGAGCTTCAATTAATCTCTCGTTCAATCCAACATCGAAAGAAATGCTGAGGTAGCATTTCCTCTCATGTTTTCCATTGACAGAGGAAATTTTTCGACGACTTTATTAGTCTCTAGGCTGCTCCTAAGTGTCCAATTTTAAAAATTTTTTTGTACATTTTCTACTGCGCTTAAGGTAATAGGCTTGAGACTTCACCAAATAATCCTTGATGGTAAGTTCGCATCTCATGGTAATTTGACTACATTGTGGTAAGTTGAGACTACCGCCTGAAGGTGTTCAATAAAGATTGGTCAAAGATGACATTGTATATAGCTGGTGAATCGATTATGACAGTCTGTCATGGCAGTAAACTGTTTTTCAAATGATTGAGAGAGCAATGAGTCCAACAACTCTTTCTTTTCCATGACAAAATAAAAAGTGGATTCGATGTGGTAGCAAAGTGTGATGTCTCCCCCAAGCCAATCTTATCGTAGATGCTTTTTGAGGAGTATATTGACAGAGCTACCAATGTTTATGAGAATGTTGTCAATTTGATAGTTTGTAATCAGTTCTGTGACCATAGTAACATCATTGTAGGGATTTCTCTTAGCATGGAGATCTTTGTCAGTTAAGATTATGGATGGTTAACTAGCTATCGATGG
>NW_018234888.1:0-202 GCF_001263595.1 Phalaenopsis equestris
TTCGAACCAGAGCGAAACTGTGAAAATTTTGCCTTTGGCACCAACGGCGCCCTCGACACTGCCGATGGTGGATTTTTTCTAAGAGTCCAGGCAAAATTAATACAGAGGCTCACCGACGGCGCCCTCGACCCCGCCGACGGCGAGGCCTGCGAAATGGCGGGTTTGCGAAATGGCGGTTACTTGGGCTCAAATGGCGGTTTTT
>NW_018234889.1:0-382 GCF_001263595.1 Phalaenopsis equestris
CATAGAGTCCTGCATTAGAAATATAGTTAGATAACATGTTAATAAGAGCAAGTTCAACTCTACCACCCCTTTTTCTTTTTGTAGGCTTCATGATCATATTAAAGTCACCACCAACAAACCAATTCTCATTTATAATGTTACTGATCCCAAAAAATCTAGCTGTGTAACATTTATAAAGTTGACTCCACTTTACAACGGTGCCAAAAATTTGATGTGGTACTTTATGAATAATAACGTTAAGCACTTAATGTTGGGATTCTACGCAAGTATATGTATCGTTATCCAGTACTATAAGACTTTTTATTTAAGTCTCAAATATTGATCACACGATGAAGGTTTAAATTTACAATGATAAATTAACTAGGAAATTCACAAAAATAAA
>NW_018234890.1:0-2875 GCF_001263595.1 Phalaenopsis equestris
GTTTGGTTCGTGCTTTCAGCAGGCGTTTTGAAAACAACATTTAGGTTTTATTAAAGGAAGTAGGTCGTGGGGTCAACCCTGTGTCCCGCTTCGAAGAGCTGTGTTTGATCAACAATTACCTTTCATTCCTTCTCCCTCATGTGATCGCGCTTGCCCTAGCCTGATTCTCCATCCCCGCTCTCTCTCCCTCAGTTTTTCCTATCGTTCATCCAGTATCTTGCAATAATATTTCTATATGTTTAATTTATGTGGTTTTCCTTTCATTGCTTTGTGGTTTCCGATCCCATGGTTTTCTTTGGAAAGTTTGTGGCGATACCAAACATTTGTTTGGTAGATCGAGATTTGTTCATGGTTTTCTTGGATTAATTTTTACAGTTTTTTATTGGGAAAAACCCATTTGATCAGTGCAATCCTCTATTTTCGCTATCCTGCAATAAATTGATTTTTTCCATGGAGGTTCTTTTTTATCATGTTTGAAAAACTCGTAGGGTTGCAGTTGCATGACTTCCTACTTCTAGTTTGATTGATCATTCCGCATTGAGTAGTTTACAGTGGAAGTGAATTTTGAGATTTTCTTTCAACTGGGACAATGAATATTATGGAGAATATCAACCTATTCTCTTTTTCATATCTTCTTTAAAAATGGTGAATATTTATGAAATAATATTATAGTGGAAGTGAGTTTTGTGCTTTTCTTTCAACTTGGGCGGTGACTATTGGATGGATTATGTTGTTTGGTGATAGTTTGACTATACTAGAAAGAATGAAAAAAACAGTATCTGCATTCAACAATTATTAATTCGTACAATGAATTCGTTTCACTTGCATCAAATTTTCATATGAATGCCTATGTTACTTATAATGATTTGATATGCATTTAATTATAGCGAACATTGGATAATTTGTTGTAATTTTTTATTTGTATTATTTATTTATGGTGGTTGTTAGTGGTGTTTATGGTGGTTTGGGTGTGTTGTGCAGGGCATGGGTGTGTGGGTTGGTGGTGGATGTTAGTTATGCTTGTGTGTGGTGGTTGTGAGAGCAGTTTATGGTGGCTTGGGTGTGCTCTATAGGCCATGTGGGTGTGGGTTGGTGGTGGATGTGAGGTGAGCTTGTGTGTGGTGGCTTGAGTGTGCTTTGCAAGCTATTGGTGTGTGGGTTAGTGGTGGATGTGAGGTGTGCTTGTGTGTGGTAGTTGTAAGTGGTGTTTATGGTGACTTGAGTGTGCTCTGCGGGCCTTGGATGTGTTGGTTGGTGGTGGATGTTAGTTGTGCTTGTGTCTGGTAGCTGTGAGAGCAGTTTATGGTGGCTTGGGTGTGCTCTACAGGCATTAGGTGTGTGGGTTGGTGGTGGATGTGAGGTTTACTTGTGTGACGACTGTGAGTGATGTTTATGGTAGTTTGGGCGTGCTTTGCTGGTCTTGGATGTGTGTGTTGGTGGTGGATGTGAGTCGTGCTTGTGTGTGGTGGCTGTGAGGGCAGTTTATGGTGGCTTGGGCCTGCTTTGCAGGCCCATGTGTGTGGTTTGGTGGTGGATGTGAGCTGTGCTTGTGTGTGCTGGTTGTGAGAGCAGTTTATGATGGCTTGGGTGTGCTTTGTAAGCCGTAGGTTAGTGGTGGACGTGAGGTGTGCTTGTGTGTGGTGATTGTGAGTGGTGTTTATGGTGGCATGGGTGTGCTCTGCTGGCCTTGGGTGTGTGGGTTGGTGGTGGTTGTGAGTTGTGCTTGTGACAGTCCGGTCGATTTCACTGCCGATTGTGATCAGGGTTCGACGACATTTTTTGTGTTGTTGTGTTTATCTTATCAAAACATTCATTTCACTGCTATTTCACAGTCCGACCGATTCTACGATATCCCAATCGAAGAATGTTGCTAGGGGTTCGCGGTAGCCTAACCGGAGATGTTGCTCGGGGTTCGACGGTATCCTAATCGGACATCAGTTCTCCGGGTTCGACGGTGTCCCAACCGGACAATGTTGCTCGTGACATGCTTCTTCTGTATTTTAAAATAAATATTATCATACTTTTAATTGTAATTTAATATGTTATTTCTTGTTTATTAGTTTTCTTGATACTCACTCTTAAGTGAGGTGTATATCTTTTTTTTTATATTGTTATATTGTTATAAAATGGTTTTTTTGGTTCTCAACTGTCAAACGTGTTATGAAATGGTTTTTTTTTGGTTCTCAACTGTCAAATGTGTAGCAATTACAGTTATGTTGCAAACAACCACACTACGCAGTGCCAAAATGGTCATTTATATGGGAAAAACTGCAAATCTGTTGTTTTCCAAAGGCACAAACCAAATAGCTAAACAACTTATCCAGATCAGGGACATAATAATCATTTATCTAGAAACTACTGCAAATTGGTTGTTTCCAAACGCACAAATCAATCAGTCAACCAGGTTATCAGGATAAGTTATTAATCAACAGCTTATCAGGATAAACAATTTATGTGAATAAGATGAAAAAACTGCAACTGACTCAAACATACGCTTAATTGTCCAACGAAACATGAAGGAAATTGGGGTTCCCCAAACTTGTCTTTCCATCAAACTTGTCTTTCCATATGAGAAAATATTGTTATCCCAAATGGGACAAGAAACCACACCACAAATAAAAGAAGTTTTCCAAACAGTACTGACTCTACCTCTCACCTTTTTAGTTTTTTTCACTTTTTCCCCCTCCTCTCCTGCTCCCTATTTCACTCCGATGGCATTCTTTCCTTCCATTTCGATCAGCATCACTCCTTCCAAACTTGAAACTGATCTATGGCAGCTCTCTTCCTCCTCTTCCTCAGTTGAAACGGTAAAGCCTTTTTAATCTTTCCGTTACCGACTTATCATAAATCTCTAAAATCGTCACAAAATTAGTTA
>NW_018234891.1:0-808 GCF_001263595.1 Phalaenopsis equestris
AAACTCTCATTTATTTTGGTTTCACTTGGGGGGGGATTGTAGACTGAAAAAAAATTTCATAATGAATTTTCTGCAATGAAAAGTAGGAAGAAGATGAAGAAATCAAAAGATTCGACAGAGGAAATAAAATCATTTGCAGAAATTAAGTGTCCATTTGGGGGTGCTTAATTGGTGTCATGGCATTTTGAAAACACAGCTTACGTGTTTGTTTAACGCATTCGGCCTAGGTTTTTGTAACGTCGTCGTTAAATACATAATACACGTGGCAGCAGGGTCGACCCCGTTGCCCGTGTTCGTTCACTGCATTTTACCTGGCTGCCTTTTCTCTTGCCTGCCCTAACGCGATCCCGAAGCCTTCGCCTCTCGAGTTCTCTTGCTCGATTTGACTCCTCACTGCTCCTTTGCCTCACATCTGCCCTAAAAATTCTCCATGCCCTCTCGTAACGGTCGATATGTAAGTATTGATTGGAATGATTTTTTTTTTGTGCTCCTTCAGTTGGATTTCATTCATTGGATTTCCTTGGGTAATGTTGGGATTTTGAATGATTTTTTGTTTTCAATTTTCTCATTTTTCGAATGCGTATGACATTTCAGTATGTTCTTTCTCCTCTTCTCAAATTTGTCTTCCCAATTAGAGGTTACGATTTCATTATATTTCTATGTTGGGGTTTTTATCTTTGCATTTTAATATGTTTCTTTTGTTGGATTTGCCAAGAGAGTAAGTTATTCTTGCAGTGCAATTGGGCTCGGTGAAGGCATGTTGAAATCAACTGTTTTGATGGTTGGTTACAGGGTATTTTAGAGTTGT
>NW_018234892.1:0-202 GCF_001263595.1 Phalaenopsis equestris
TGCGGGGGAATCGCCAAGACTCACTGTTCAGGTGAGTTGCATCATATCCTCTACGGAGCTTATCACTATTGGGTAGGGAATCACCTCCAGAGCTTTATCCATGTTGAGTTTGGAGACAAGATTCCTTATGCTTGGTGTTGAGTTAGTGATTGTTTTTTGCTCGTCCCGAAGGAGAATATTTATTTGCATGTCCCAAAGAAGA
>NW_018234893.1:0-411 GCF_001263595.1 Phalaenopsis equestris
TAAGTATTGATTTTCTAAATCCTAGTTCGTAGCCTATAGTATCTCCCTGTGGGAACAATATCCAGGACTCCATTAGAGACTTGTATTACTTAAGCGATACGTATACTTGCATTGATAAGTGTGACTTTGCAATTATTGAATATTTTATACACATTTTTATCAAATCTATAACCGTTGTCAATCTTTTGGCGTCGTTGCTGGGGACTTAAATCTTCTAGCAACAGTATCAAATTCTTGTATTTTTAAGCATATATAAAGTCGCTGTCAAGTTTTTGGCGCCGTTGCTTTTTGACGCCATTTCCGGGGAGTGGAAAAATTATAACTAGAGTAACGGACAAATTAGGACTACTAGAAAACTTTTAGTTGAAATGAAACATATTTTCATATTTAGTTAACAGTTTTTCTGTGTAC
>NW_018234894.1:0-750 GCF_001263595.1 Phalaenopsis equestris
GGGAGGCAACCCATAATTATCTTTATTTTTATTACTATTATAGTAGCTTTTATTTGAAATTAATGTTACTTTGTGGTAGTATCAAGCTTTACTACTCCTATTTACCCTTGAATCATCATAGAATTGAATCCATAAAGAAAAATTGGAACGCATTCAAACTAGAGCGAAACTATGTAATTTTTGCCTTGGGCATTGATGCCGCCCTTGACGCCACCGACGGCAGGTTTTTCTTGAGAGTCTAGGCAAAATAAATATAGGGGCTCACCGACGGCGCCCTCGACCCCGCCGACGGTGAGACCGGCGAGATGGCGGTTTCTGGAGTTTGAATGCTGGTTTTTTGCGGTTTTTGTGCTGGAGTTACTCTTTTAAACTCCCAAATTTGATTCTTAAAGTCATATTTCCCCCAAAAATAAAGTGAAACTCCACCAATTGCATTCTTATGGCATCCAACTCCCCTGATAATCCCATAATACGAGTGTTCAATAGGCAAAATTATTCTAGTGCGGAAGCGCAGCGAATCTTCAATAAGGTACTGATGAAGAAAAGATTGATTAAGGAACGAGGATTTGTAAATCGAGGATTGAATAATCCCTCGACAATACGACAATTGAAGAGATGATAGTGCATCGAAGATGGGAAGTGTTGTGCGATACTACCGTCGCCGTGGTTGTTCTTGTGGTAAAGGAATTTTTTGCAAATTTACACGGAATCAACTAGGGAGTCGTTTATGTATGAGGTAGATGGATCACT
>NW_018234895.1:0-2921 GCF_001263595.1 Phalaenopsis equestris
CTTAATAATATCTCCCTTACATGAGAGTCTTCTTATACGGGTTATCATTGCCTCTCAAATGAGAGGTTTCTGATACCATTAAATGTTAATAACCAAGATCCAATTGAACTACTTGGAACCCTCATGAGATTCACTTGCCCTTGAGTGTTGTTCGACCATGGTGGTAGTAATCAAAATCTACGAGAGTCACAAACTTGATGTAATGCGTGATCCCAACTAGACCACAGGTTATGGGAATTATTTTGGATGGTGTGTCACTATGGGTCCAAGTTAAAACCAATACATCTGTTGATGGACACCTATTAACCCTAAAAGCTTTAACCAATAGAAAACTAAACTTACACTCTTATTTTGATGAAACTCACCGCTGACAATATTTCCACTCGTATGTGTATCTTAACACAACTTGTGTAGATCTAATTATAATAAAAGAGACAACAAATGTGGCATTGTAAAAACTTTTCTGGGTAATGTTGTAAGTTATATTGTGTATTAAAATTCAATTTGATGCAATAGTATGCCCATCGTTTGCTCAACAATTGATTGGAAATTTCCAAACTTAGCTTTCATGTATCCAAATTACGTGTCATCTAAGCCAATCAAAATGTTATTCAAATCTTAAAGCTTTAAAAATATCTACATGTATATTTTCATGCACTTCTGCTATCCCTTCTCCATGTTTTCCTTTTTTCTCTAAATCATTTTTAAAATCTTATTAATCTTCTTCTTTTGATTTTCTTATTTCTTTACCCGTACTTCTTAGATTTTATAATCAGATGTAGAAGTTAAATCTAACCATTTGACAGTAAAACTAATTTTTTAGTTTAATGTTAGAGTTTGTTGTTTGCTTGATACAAGTTATTATTTGAATCTTATAGGTTTGTGATGATCTTAAGCAAGGAACCAAAGATATGGAACAAACTTGTCACAACAATATATAGAAATATAAAGAAGATATGACTAAAGGACCTTACACATCTCATCATGATTACTTCAAGGACATAATTAAAAAAATCAAACTATCGACGCCCTTCTTTGTTGAAGACGAAAAATCTTAAAGTTATGTTATATATGCTACATAATTTTATTTCTTAAATATGCTATTTTCTAAATGCACAAATCAAACAGCTAGATAATTTATTCAAATCAGGGGCAAAATGATCATTTATCCATAAACAACTACAAATCAGTTGTTTCTCAAACGCACAATCCAAAAACCCAACCAGCTTAACAGGATTAGCTGCTGATCAATAACTTATCACAATACAATAGGCTGCTTATCTAAATAATCTGGATAAGTTGTACTTGTCCCAAACATACCCTAAATAACATAAATAAGCATTAATTGGTTTATTGAAATTAAAAAAAAAAAAGAATTAAATTGATATACATGTTGATTTTAAAGTCTACTACATTACTATTAAATATATAGTTAAAAAAATTACTCAATCAAATTTTATTTAAATAATATACATGCATTCATAAAGCACTTAACAAACTAGTTTTGAACAATAATAAATCTTGTTCTTGAATATTAATAAAAAGTTAGATTGTGTTCAAATCTGATTATTAAAACCTTCAATTTTTTTAAAAAATGTAGTTGAATAAATTTATTTACTTAATTTAAACAAATATGATCGAATATTAATCGAGTGAATATAAACCAAGTTCAAGTTGTTCATTTAGCGGGTTGGCCCATTCACATCCCTAGATTTGTCAAATGTAAAGCTTATGGAAGGATTGATTAAAATAGTGAAGTCAAAGCCTAGGAAAAATATCCTTGTTAGAGTGATGGAAGTTCCTATAAATGTATACATATAACAAAAAGGCTGTTTACCATCTGCGTAAGCATGTTATTCAAATAAAATGATATCTGTGAAAATGATCTAAACTAATATGATTTAATAGATAATATGATGATAATACAACAAGAATCAAGGGGCCCAATTAGACATTCACTAGCTAAATATTAGTCTGTTAGAAATTAACATGTAATCTCAGACCTATTGAAAAGCCTGCCCTCCATAGAATGATTTTATTATCTTTGAATTAGTGAAAATAAAAGATGATTATATTGAAATATAATGTCGTTTATGATAGGATCATGACACCCTCAAATCATTATAATTGCATCATATTTCAAGTCCATAATAATGCAAACATTTATAAAAAGAAAAAAATATATTAGTTTCCTACATAATCATCAATCAAGTGGCGTTAAACATCTAAAATCTATATCATTTAACATTTCAAAATGAACTAAAAACTATATGCATCTGCACATGATACAATAAATAATAAAGAATTTAACTATTCTTTAATAGTTAGAGTCAATACCTGTGCTTTGTTTTTTATTAGTTTGGTAGCATTATTCCAAACTAGAACAATTTGGTTGATAATTTTGCAAATAAGAACAACCATACATAACAATATATATTAAACCTACAGCTATTTTCCATTTCAAAAAAACAGCTTGAGGGCTAGCTTGGAATCACCTTTATTTTTATTATTTTTATATTAGAAACATATTTAATGCATTTTTTAAAATAATTTATAGAGCACTTAAATTTTTTAAATTGTTTAAAAATAAGGAATTATGTTATAACATATCAAATATTTATTTCAAGTTAAAATATAAATAAAATAAAATTCAGAAAATCAAAAGCTAGAGCCCTCTTGGTAAGGGTATCTTTGGGGCAGCTATTGATTATTTATAATCTGCTGATAAACATGTCATTCTGATAATCTGCAGAGTATCAGAATAAGTTGACTTGTCGTTTGGGGAAGCTTATTCAGAACAGCTTTACTAGTAGCTGCTGTTGTTGTTGGAGAAATCGTGATCGGGATCGGAGAGGAGAAGGGATAAAGGACGAGATCGAGGGTTGGAGGGTAATAAGCTTGAACGAAACACCAAAAGCGGG
>NW_018234896.1:0-944 GCF_001263595.1 Phalaenopsis equestris
TGTTTGTAATCGTTCGTGAATGAATATAAGTGTTTTTTTGTGTGTGTGAAATTTAGTGTTATTGTGTATCTAATTGAATTAGTTAAGATTGGTGAATCTTGAGTTAGAGGAGAGTTAAGAGGAAAGGAAAAAGTATATAAAGTGTTATAAGACCATATAGGGTTGGTTGACTTAGGCTAGAACTACATTTCACTTAAATTGAAAAAATCAAAATTTATGCATTGGCGCCTAAGCACCAAGACCAGTGCATAAGCACTGCCCAAACTGAGAGACATGCTCCTAAACGCCAAACCATTCGCGCTTAAGCACCGATTCATGAAAACCGGTTTGTGAATGGTTTTAAGTGAAAAATTGGTCCAAAAATACCATTACCGCACCTTGTCGTCATCTTCAACCTCCGGATTTCACGATTTTGGAGCTAGGGCTTACCATATTTGAAGATTTCCTGGAGATTTGAGGCAAAAGTTTCTAGATTTGATATTCTTGAGGTAAGGGCTTTACTTCTATGCAAATATTTTTTATTTTCACCATGTACTTTGAGCACATTCATGAGTTACCTGAAAATCACTATTCATGGTGAAAATTTGAGAAAAATCTATGGAAAAGGCATGGATTTGTTTGTTTAATTTTTTAGGAGTTTAGTTTAGTGATTTGGAGTTGAATGTAAAATTTATTTTTAATTTTAAACATTTTTTAGAAATGACACCAAGAATGAAGAGGACTAAGGTGAAGGCTCCATTTGATTCAAGCAAGTTGGTTAGTTTGAGAGCTCAGGATCAATACAGTGATGCACTGTAATCGAGAAAGTTGATTCCTAAATAGTGTTTTAAAAGTTCAAGAGGAACTGTTGAAGATTTGATTTTTCACTGCCACTGGGAGCAGTTATGTTGTTTTTAAATTGTAGCAGGGATTTTTGTTGTGCGAGAGTTCTATGTGAATCTCCC
>NW_018234897.1:0-952 GCF_001263595.1 Phalaenopsis equestris
GGTGTCATAGATTTGGACATGGATTTCAACCAGATAGATATGGACTACAACAATCCGCTAATGGGCATATTCAGCAATGAAGAAAAGAAGGGACTACCCTCACTGTTGAGGGTTACCACTCAGGATGACGCGTCATGTAAGGGCAAAAATGTGATGACAGAACAAGATCCGATGGAGGGGTCAGCCTGCTGCCCTCCATGATAGCTACTCCGGCGAGGGGCTTAACAGCTGCCCACAGTGAACAACTTCCAAATACTCCACTCCGCAGGACACAACGCAGAAATGCGAGTCGGAAGAAACAGAGAGCCTTTCTGCGACAGGACCACAAGCGCCAAAGAAACGCAAGCGGTTTTCTTACCCCCATTCCTGAGGGACATAGCTACGATATAGAGCTGAGAGAGACTTATGCCAGCCTGCCTACTACAGACGAAGAATCAGGATTTCTAACAGGATCAGATGTACACCTGGTCCCAGATATCTTGTGCAGAGGTTGCCCAACATGCAACGTCGAGACACCAGCCAGGACATATTTGACAGGCGCATTTGTAGAATGCCCGGACTGCAATGTCCTACATATACAGTGTTTCAGTACCTTAGAAGAATACACTGCAAGCACCAACGAGTCTCAAACTCCAGATTTTGTGGCAAATGAACCGTATGTCCCACTGGGGATGGACCAGTGAACATCATGGAGCCCATGATCATACATCCCGCTTGAGGCTGAATCTCATATTTCGGATCGGCCAGCATCGGTTTGGATTCTTGTCGAGGCTCGGAGGAAGGAACGTCTTAGACAGTTGCCAGCTCCCATTATGGTGGAATATTACAAAATAAGCAAGGTAAACAAAAGAGAATTTCAGTTCTATGAAGAGGTTCAGGGAAGGTTTATCAACATTTTGGAAGGCCTAGAGCTATATACCAGGGTTTTCTCTGAAACTGATGAAAGAAGCAT
>NW_018234897.1:3203-3496 GCF_001263595.1 Phalaenopsis equestris
GGACCCTACATTCTGACACCTTCTTTTGAGAATTGACCTACATTTCAATTCTCATTTTTGAATCGGTTGTAAGTTTCTGATACTTTACATTTGAGGTCGGACCCTACATTTCAACACCTTCTTTTGAGAATTGACCTATATTTCAATTCTCATTTCTGAATCAGTCCTAAGTTTCTGATTCTTTACATTTGAGGTCGGACCCTACATTCTGACACCTTCTTTTGAGAATTGACCTACATTTCAATTCTCATTTCTGAACCAGTCCAAAATTTCTGATTCTTTA
This sequence comes from Phalaenopsis equestris, assembly GCF_001263595.1. Lineage (NCBI taxonomy): Eukaryota > Viridiplantae > Streptophyta > Magnoliopsida > Asparagales > Orchidaceae > Phalaenopsis > Phalaenopsis equestris. The sequence continues at coordinate 3,487 of NW_018234897.1, forward strand.
CATTTGAGGT
>NW_018234897.1:4969-5478 GCF_001263595.1 Phalaenopsis equestris
TCACCAAATGGAACCCATAGCCTAGTCAATTGGCCCCAATTGATGTTGAAAATCTTGATAACTTTCATATACATCAAAATCAACCATCAATTGACATTGGTGAAGCCTCAAATCCATTTGATTTTGGCCTAAATCCAAAATTCCCAAATTTAGCCTAAAATTGGCTAAGTCCCCAAATTGCACCCAATTGATTGCCTTAACCTCCAAATTGACATCCAATTGATGTTGAAAACTCTTCATGAGGTACCTATTGACCATTTACAATAATAAATTTGAACTTAGCCCAAGGTTAACCCAAGCTAGACCCAAGCCTAGCCCAAGATGACCAAACTGAATAACGTTCAAAATTCCCTCAAATTGACCTTCCAATTGAGCTCAAAACCACTTCCATCAGTCACCAAAGTAATTCCTTATGATCATCTACACCAAATGCAACAATCAATTAGGCCAATTTATATGGCTAGAAATTTATACGGCTAGCCTAGCCCAAACTCAAGCTTTGGTCATTT
>NW_018234898.1:0-885 GCF_001263595.1 Phalaenopsis equestris
ATTTCATGATACTTATGCTTTAATTGAAAAAATGAATACCAATAATTTTAAATGTCCTTCTGAGAGGGTGAATCCTAAAGGAGTAGCCAATATTCATGAATCTGATACATTTACTATGTTAGTAAATCAAGTTGCTGCAATTTCAAGAAAGTTAGACCAATTTGGAATGAGTTTTTCTCAACCAATTTCCGTGATTGAAGAGAATTCATTAGGCTAAATGGTAGATTCTCAAGCATCAATAGAAACTTTGAATGTTATAAATAATAAGACAAATAACACATATTCAAACAATTATAACTCAGGTTGGAAAAACCATCCTAACTTTAACTGAAATAATAATAATTTAGGAGTTAATAATCAGCAATGGGGAAGCAACCAATTAAACCGATTTAAAAACAGGAACAATCAAGGTAATAATAATTATAGACCTACTTACCCTCGAGGTTGTAACAGTAATCCATAATTTAAGGAGAAAAAAATTATCTATAGAAGAAGTGGTGTTACAAATGAGAAATCAGTAACAAAGTCAAGGGGCTGCAATAGAAATATTGAGAATCAACTAGGACAAATAGTCAATTTATTAAGTAATATATCCCAAGGAACACTTCCTAGAAATAAAGAAGTAAATCTACAAGACAAGAATAAAGAGCAAGTAAAAGTCATTCGGGTTCAAAAAGAAATTAAAGTAGAGAGAGAAGAAATTGAAGAATCAAAAGAGGACACACCAAAAGATTCTGAGAGACCTATTTCTCCGCTGAAAAATGATTTGGAAAAACCACCACCTCAGAGACTTTGTCAGCAGAAGTTGGATAAGCAATTTTTAAAATTTATGGAAATATATAAGAAGCACACAATTAATATTCCATTTGCTGAGGCCTTAGAACA
>NW_018234899.1:0-320 GCF_001263595.1 Phalaenopsis equestris
ATTAATTGTTAAGGCTTGCCGACGACACAAATCGACGCCGCCAACGGCGAGAACGGCGAGAACGGTGAGACGACGATTTCCGGAGTTTGAAATGTCAATTTTTGGCAGTTTTAGGCGATATTTACTCCCTATAAACTTCCAAACTTGGTTCTTAAATTCATATTACCCAAAAACACATTGAAACTCCCCCAAATTTATCCCCATGGCTTCCAATTCCACTAAAATCCTAGATTTCGAGTCTTCAATCGGAGAAAGTTGGTTAGTTCTGAGGCGCAACGAATGTTTGTTCCGAGGCGCAACGAATCTTCAACAAAGTGCTG
>NW_018234900.1:0-652 GCF_001263595.1 Phalaenopsis equestris
GAGTATTATATAATATTACTCGATTATTTTGCGGTGTTATTGAATATTCTCACGCATTACTTGATTTGGGGTTGTGTTATTCGCATAATTCCCGTGTTATTTCAAGTTCCACTATGTTATTGGAATAATACAATCCCAAATTAAGTAACGCGGGGGAATATTTCAATAACACCGCAAAATAATCGAGTAATATTATATAATACTCGAATAAGACTTCATTTTTTTACATATAACACATGAATTTACAAATAATGCATATAGAACATATTCCAAGCTATTACAATCCGAACGTAGCTCTACATTCGTAGTCCTGATGTAATATTTTTCCCAGCGTGGTGGTCTACAATAGACATCTTGATGAGAGAATTTAAATTTACACAAACTCGAACATGTAAAGAATACAACCTTAAACAATACTCAATACTCATTTACAGAAATAATGAATTGGTGCATCCATAATCCTCATGACTTTTCTCCTCCAAAATGCAAATATGGAACTCTGGGCTCTCTTAATTTATTGAATTTTGCCTCAAAAGGCATGCAAGGGCGGCTGGCATAAACACTGCATTCATAATATAATTATAATAAGAAATACTAACTGGATGATCCGACGAGGAAAAAGACCCATGTCCTAAATTTAGCAAATTACAAA
>NW_018234901.1:0-1614 GCF_001263595.1 Phalaenopsis equestris
TCAAACTTTTATCTTGCAAGATTTCTTCATAGCTCCTTGGTTTTCCATCATCTGACTATGGAACAATAGGAAAGGGTGCCCCTGACCCACTATTATCTTCACTTCCATCAACAACAGAACTATGAACTGCCAGCAATAGTGCATCATGTACTTCTTCAGATACCACATTTGTGTTATCATTCTCCATCTTCTTGAGATTCGGATTCATGCAGTTCCTCTTTATGTGGTCAGCATTACCAAAATTCCAACAGGTTATCTGTTGACCAGATTTTGATTTTGATATCCCTTTATTTGAGTTCATGTTCTGTCATCTCCCTCTGAAATTAACATTCAGTGTCGAACCCGTACCTAAGATCTCGCCAGAATTTTTCATGCGCACATTTTCAGCCCAAATCAAATCACGAATATTATCACATTTCAGTTTAGATTTACCTGCAGAACTGCTAACTGCCATCCTCATGTCTTCCCAACTATTTAGCAACGATGTTAACAATATCAGTGCACAAATCTCATCATCAAAATCAATTTCAATCAACAATTGATTTGTGATAGTATTGAAATCATTCAGGTGTTGAGCAACAAAAACACCTACCACCATCTTCAAATTGAATAACTTCTTCATCAAGTACACCTTGTTATTCGTCGATGGCTTTTCATACATATCTGATAAGGCTGGCATGAGATCTGCAGTCGTCATCTCCTTGACGACATTGTGTGCAACGAATCTCGATATGGTCAATCGAATAACCCCCAAAACTTGTCAATTCAACAGTTTTCCAAATTTCATTCAACCTCAACCATTCTTTCAGTTCTTTTCCCTAATAATGAAAGATGAAGTTTCTTCCCAAAGAGGTAGTCCTCTATCTCCATCCTCTAGTAACCAAAATATGTGTCATCAAATTTCTCGATCCCTGAAACCTTCACTTCATCTGTAGCTATCATTCTTCCTCAGATCTGAAATAAAGCTCTGATACCAGTTGTTGTTGCGAGATAGATACCAGTTGTTGTGGTATATAAGTAAAAAAAATAGGAGAACAATCGATGAAAGGAAAATAGAACGAGAAAATTCACATAAAAAACAGTAACACAGTGGAACACATAGATTTACATGGTTCGACAAATTGCCTACGTCCACAGAGTTGCAGAGGATTTTATTACTTAAGGAATTTATATCAGTCGATCGTCTCGACTTACAAGAGGAATCTCTCACTTCGTTGTTCTCTCTTCTTCTCTCTCTGTTCTTCTCTTTCTACACAGAGATACACCGAAGAAACTCTACACTGAGATACACCGAAGAAGATAAACTTACCAGAGAAATAAATCCAATTTCTCTTCTATCACAAGCCAGCAAGAAAAAGTCAAGGGAGAACAATCTTCTTCTTCTTTCTTCTTTCTTCTATCGTAATGAACTACTTCTTGCACTCTCTTCTTCTATCTTGAGGAAACCCGAAGAAGAACACAAAAAAACTGTGACTTATTGAACTAAAGGAGAGCCGTGCAATACCTTTTATCACAAACAAGAGGGGAACTGTCACGACAGAGGCAGCTCTTTGCAAAGCAATGAACAGTTCGCGGGAACAGTTCGCGACCAAGCGGGAGACGGGAGACGAGCGG
>NW_018234901.1:1624-2357 GCF_001263595.1 Phalaenopsis equestris
CGCGATCAGGAGGGGGATCCTGTAGCGGGAGTGGGAAATTATATGGCTCCAGCCCTAACAAATTTAATATTAACATCAGCTCACAAGAAGCTAATACTATCGATTATCTTATTGTATTCATTGTAATAAGAAAATGAAGGCCAAATCTCAAAGCAATGCCTTATGTATTGTCTCGTCTGCCTTCTAAAATTTGAGCCAGAATCTTATGTGAAACTCTCTTGCTCTCATTCATTTTAAGAGAGGCTAGGGCATGAAATTGCTGAGTCTGGAGGATTACTATGTGTTATTTATCTTATATTACCATGGTACTCATGATTTGCGTTAGCTATTTAGACAATGTACAAATTTTGTTTGAACCATTTTGAATCACTTTGAGCTAAATTGAAGAGAGTTTGGTGACATAAAAAGCTTGTTCGAAGCATATTTGAACCTTATGAAAATCATATTGGAATAAAATTCTAATTTTATTCAAAGATGGTTTGAATTCTGTTCAAATTATACTTTAATGATATTTGAACACAGCTCGACCAAAGATTGAAGTTAGTTTGAACAATATTTGAGCATATTTTTCTCAATTATTATCCAATTTTTGCTCAATGCATATCATGGCAGAGAAATTTAATAGTACTATGCAATCTAAAGTGATAGTATTTTAATCCAAATTAAGTTCTTTGGGATATTATTTTAAGAAAACAAATAATGATGAGATTCCTCTAATTTCTGGCTCTAAAGT
>NW_018234902.1:0-11149 GCF_001263595.1 Phalaenopsis equestris
CTTACCCTCAATTCTTGTGTTCATCCTTCGAGATAGATACAGGATTTGAGATAAAGTGCTCTTTCATCTAAACTATGAAAATTATGGGGTCAGTTTGACTTCATCTTTTTCAAAACTAAATTTGTTAAAACGTCCTTCCGAAGCGGGCAACGGGACTTCAATTCCGATGACCGACGGCTTCTTACGGGTAAACTCCACACCAAAAATAGTGCCGACAAATCAGTCCTTAACTTTTGATTCCCTCCTTTTGAGGTCTATCCCTAACTTCTGATCCATCTTTTGAGATTGATCCTTAACTTTCAATTCTCATTTTTGAATCAGTCTTCAACTTCCGATTCCCCCTTTTTTTGAGGCTGGTCCCTAACTTCTGACTCTCTCTTGAGATTGATCATTAATTTTCAATTCTCAATTTTGAATTATTCCTTAACTTCTGATTCCCTCTTTCCGAGGTTGGTCCCTCCTTCTGATGACAATCCTCTTCTTGAGATTGATCCTTAACTTTCAATTCTCATTTTTGAATCAGTCCTTAACTTTCAATTCTCATTTCCCCTTTTTTTGAGGTCGGTCCCTAAATTTTGACTCTCTCTTGAGATTGATCCTTAACTTTCAATTCTCATTTTTGAATCGGTCCTTAACTTCTGATTCCCTGGTCCTTAACTTCTGATTCTAACTTCTGATTCCCTCCTTTTGAGATCGGTCCCTAACTTCCAATCCTCTTCTTGAGATTGATTCTTAACTTTCAATTCTCATTTTTGAATCAGTCCTTAACTTTTGCTTCCTCCTTGTTTCTATGTCGGTCCCTAATTTTCGACTCTCTCTTTTTGAGATTGATCCTTAAATTTTAATTCTCATTTTTGAATTAGTCCTTAATTTCTGATTCCCCCTTTTTCGAGGTCGGTCCTTAACTTTCGACTCTCTTTTTGAGATTGGTCCTTAACTTTCAATTCTCATTTCTGGAATCAGTTCTTAAATTATGATTCCCCCATTTTGAGGTCAGTCCCTAACCTCCGACTCTCTCTTGGGATTAATACCTAAATTTCAGTTCTCATTTTAGGATCAATTCTTAAATTTTTGTTCTCTTCTATCGTTGTTGGTACCTAAATTCCGACTCTCATTTTGGAATCGATACCTAAGTTTCAATTCCAACCCCGGGGTCAGCACTTACATACCGATTCCCATCCTCTATAAATACCTGAAACTTGATAACAAACCATCTCTCCAGTCCCCAGTGAGAGTTCCTACTTCTTGACTTCGATCGAATATTCACTTGCTAATTCCCCAACAGAAATAAATAGCACATACAATTCTACACCTCTTTTTAGGTCTGTTGATTTAGAAGTCTGTGTTGGTTTTGTTGATCTCGTCAGTCAACGCCAATACGCGAGTGTGCTTGCCCAGAACACCACACCTATTGGGGGTCCATTTGTTGACCTCACTTTTGGTTGAGGTTTAGTTTCTCCTCATTAACAGCGTAAGTTCTAGCCATAGGACTTTCCTGTTGACTATTCTTAGAAAACTAGAAAAGGAGCCCTCACCATTAGAAACTCCAAACTCTTCCTTGCTCAACTTGAAGATCCACATATCGGTCCTAACCTTTAGCACTTAGTAGGTAGGGTCAATGTGGGGAAACTCAAGGTGAGTTCCCATAGGACTGCTTGTCCTTATGATTGACTCTAGGTGTTGTTCTAGGGCTAAGGCACTCACTATAACTTACTACACGCACTTTCACTCACTACACTCACTCTCACTCATAATCTCTCGCAACCCTAAACCCAAATTTTCCTAACTTTGATCCATTGATCCTTTGGGAGACTCATGTAGATGGCCCCCTAAATCCACTAGCCCTAGGCTAGGGTTTAGCTAAAACCAGTATATAAAGGACCAAATTGGGGATTCCATTGGCCCATAGCTCATGTAGGGCGGTTGATATCCCAACCTACCAAAATACCCAATTTGACCTTTTACCCCCAAACCTACCCAAAGTACCTAAACACCCCAAAATCTCAAATTTGGTAAAAATCCTCAAATCCATCAAAAATATCCAAATTTATTCAAAAATCATTTCAAACCTTTTGAAGATACCCAAATTACCCAAAACTACCCAAAAATGCTAAATTTACCAAAATACCCCAAAATTACAAAAATTCAAAAAATACCCTTGGCACCCCAAACTTTCCCAAAACCTCCAAAATCACTATAAATGTTTCCAAAACCCATTTGGACCCCTCAATTGGACCCAATTTGACCAATTTGATCTTTTTTACCAGAACCCCCAAGTTTCCTTTAAAAGGCCCAATTTCCTCAAATTTACCTCAAATGTCCATCAATTTGGTCCCAATATCCCCCAATTTCAGTCATAAACTCAAATTCACTTTTCATATGACCAATTTAAACCAAATCCAAGCTCAATTTGCTCATGCTTTGAGCCCAATTTTGATATAGGTCAAACCCCTAATTTTGGCTACGTGACTTAATCTCACCTAATTGAACCTCATAGCCTACTCAATTTGCTACATTTTGAATCATAAACTCTTCATAAAAGTCCTACACATCAAACTTGTCCTTCAATTAGCCTTGGTGAAGCCTAAATTTCATTTAATTTTGACCAAACTCCAAAAACCCCAATTTTGCCCAAATTGGCCAAACATCAAAATTCCACCAAATTAATTGCCCTAACCCCAAAATTGGCACCCAATTTATGTTGAAAACTCTTCATGAAATTTCTATTGACAATTTTCAACAATCAATTTGGACTTATCCCAAGACAAGGCCAATCTAGACGGAATTCTAGCCCAACATGCCTAAAGTGACCAAAATTCCAAAATCCTTCAAATTGAACCCCCAATTGAACTCAAAATGATTTCAATCCTTCACCAAAAATCTTCCTTACAATCATCTACACAATGTTGATCAATCATTTGGGCTCAAAGTCATAGATAGCCTAACGTAAATCCAACTTTTAGCCATTTGGGCCCAAATTGAACCTATACACCAAAATTGGCCTAACCACCTAAATTCACCAAATTTGTTGCTCCGCAGCCACTAAGGTCCGCTTAAGAACCAGACTAAACCACCCTAAATCCACCAAAGCATGCTATGGACCAATGGATCCCCAAATTAATGGATTCATTCTCTTTTTTGGACTTTAATAAAAAATCTCCCTCATCATCACTAACCCTTGGGGGTAAATCATAATTAAGCTCCACTGACCTTCCTGAGCCAAGACGTGACCACTCCTTGGTCGGCCAGCCACCTTGGTTGCCAAAAAATGGCCAATCCGAGAGCCACCACCCTTGAATCAAATCCAATCTTAACCCTAGGGGCCAACTCAACAAAATCAAACCTTAGAGCTTTTTATATCACCACCTAGGCAGACATTTGCACTCATGACCAGGCCCTGAGCTCCCTTCTCTGGGCATGGCTATAACATGGCCCCTTCACGGCCATGAGAGAGGTGTTGAAATTTTCTCAAGGAGACTCCTCCAAATTGCTCCCATAGTCTCTTTGAGACCTCCTCAGTGCAACCCAACCACTTTATTGCCCTAATTCCCTATGCTGGAGTTTAATTTTTGAGCTAAAATCCTTGCCAGAGAAGGGACAGAACTCTCCACACCTCTACAGTTAATAAAAATCAAATTAAACTCACCCAAACCTTGAACACAATGAAAGAAGACAAACCCCATCAAGCCTTTACAGTAAACTTTGATCAACACCAAAATTCAACCTTGACCCAATTTGGGTCTAGACCTGTCACCATGACCAGAGGCTCAATCCCTAACCTCCTTGGATCTCCACAAAAGTGCCAAGCACCTCTGATTGAAGCTTCCCTTCTCAAAAAAAAGGTATTGAACTCCCCCTCTTCTCGAGCCTATTTTCATTCTCCATTTGATTAGAGTTCATTTAATGGCATGTTTACCATGTGGATGTGTTTGAATCACTTAGACGAGTCCATAGGATCAAACCTGAGGAGATTTGGTTGAGTCTAGAGGGAGATCTTAAGGTTTTAGTATGAATGGTTCTCAGGTTAGCCTATTTGGGGAAGATGACCCATACCGTTGGATCACGCGTGTATCAAATGGAGGGCTCTAATTGTGTTGGATGGAAGAGGTCCATAAAGCGCAGGCTGACTCAGATGGCGGCACCAAATCAGAAGACGTCGCGTGGAGCTTCGTAGATGCCCAGGATGACGGGGCACCAAGTGTTTAAGTAGAAAAATAGGGAATTAAATAATTCAGAAAATGATCCTTAATTCCAAAATTCTATATCTTGGGGTAGAAAAATCACAAAAATAAAATAAAAATATCCTAGTGCTCAGCGAACAGAAGAGAACAATGTGGAAAAAGTTTGAAGTTTATTTGATGAATATTTTATTTTTAATTAATTAAATACTGATTTGAGTATTTTAACTCTCCATGCATGTAGACATTTTACCATGGCTTAATATTTTGGCATGTTGTTGCCTCTATTATGGGGGATATTCTCTGGTATTTTCCAAAGCCAGAAAAGACCTCTAGACAGAGATCCAAATTTTTCAAGTTTATATCTATTATTTATATAAATTAATAATAATAATTTGCATAATGCTTAGAAAAATCGAAGAAGATTTTGGAAGGTTTATTGTGACCAGAGAATCCTTTGAAAAATTTTCCATGAGTTAAGCTATTAAGAACACACCTAATTTGTACAAAACCCTAAACCACAAAAAAAAATAATTTGGGAAAAAAATCATCTAAATTACTTGATTTTGATTCTCCACTATGACATAAAGTTCAGAAAATTTCCCATAAAATTTTCAAAATATTTGGAGCTCATTTCATAACTTAACATGATTTTTTAAGTTAAATGACATTTTTGACCCTAAAATGATTTTTAATAATTAAAATATAACTCAAAAAATCATAAAAAATTATTTTAGGAGTTCTTTGTGATCAGAGGTATTTTATAAAAGTAAAATTTTAAATAAAATAAAAAATTCATTTTTAAGACTATTTTGAATATATAAGTAATTAAAAAGTAATAAAAAATAAAAAAATTAATAAAATTCATGGAAAATTTAAAAATTGTTTCCTAAGCATTTAGGAACAATTGGAATAATTTTTTCTAATTTTTTAAGTGAAGATATTGAATTTTAAAGCTTAAAATAATTTTTAAAGGCTAAAAAATGAATTTTTCTTAATCTCTCACTTGAAAAATTCTAATAATTCAAAGAAAAATCAAAAAATAAAAAATTTGTTCCTCTAGGTTCCATGACCTCAAAGAGATTTAATAAAAATATAAAACTTAATTTTCCACATTTAAAATATTTTATAATTAATTAATGCTCATGAACTTAAAATAGTTTTAATAATTAAAATATAAGTAAGAAAATCCTAAAAGTTTGCCCAAGTGTTTCTCTGGGCCAAGTCAACTTTCAATAAAAATTTTAATTGATTAGGCTTTCCCTTGGTCAAGTTATGGAATTTTCTTTGAAAAATCTTATTCTTGCATCTAAATAAATATATAAATTAAATTAACATTTGATAAATCACATTTTCTTATCTGATGTCTTAATTGACCCATGAGTAAGGTGGGATAAAAGTTACAAAGTCATTGAAATTAAATTTGATGAATTGTGAAGTGTTAAAGCCTCAGAGGCAAAAGAGTAATTTTGGAAATTTGGCCTTAATTAACACTTAGGCTTAATTCAGGAAAGGGAAATGAGCAACCTTTGATTTTAATTAACATGTTTAGATAATTAAAACATAAGGGATTAATTGGTAGAAACTAATCTCACTTTTTTCAATTGAAAGATAAATTTGAAATTTCCTAGATGATTAAATTTTGAAAGTCTACAAAATAGATGATTAAGTTTTGGGTGTTAATAACTCACTAATTTAATACCTCCATCTGGTGTTCAAGTGACATTCAAATATTTTTTGAAGATGAATAATTGTCATTTAAAATTTAATCTCTTTCAAAATGACTAAGACCTCCATCAGGATCTTAAGGGCTTGGTGGTGACTTAAGCTAAATAAAATTTGGTTAAATGAATTTTAGAAAAGTGAATAAAAGTTAAACATCTTTGAAACGCTACAAGCCCAAGTTAAAACCAAAATTGGCCAAGTGTCTTAATGACACTAACTTGTCCCTTTAAGGGTCTTCACCTGCATAATTCTCAAATTGAATGATACATGATAATCACCCTACTCTTAAGGATAATTGAAACATCACTGTTCATTGAACACTAGAAATATTTGTAGGATGGATTATTAAGGAAAAAAATAAGTTTAAAAGAGCTCGAGACTTTTTACCAGGCTGTGAGGAAAAAGCATGGGCCTGCCTTTTTTCTCCTGTCCTATTGAATACCTCGGAGATCTACTAAACCTGATATGTTTTGCTTAATAAAATTATCCTTAATAAAACCAATAAGGACTCACCAAGATATAATCTAGGAACCTTATTTTTCCTGCTTTACATAAAATGCCCTTACATGCATTTTGAGTTTCAGTTGGAGATGATTTATTTACCTTCATTATTTATCCTTAATCAAACCATCCAGGTACGCTTTTATTGTGATTTATTTACCTTCATTTTTGGTTTCCCGTACTTTTTTATTAAGTACGTTACTTTACTTACTCACCTGCATGTAGAACCAAAATATGAACTTGCAAGCTAAACAATGATGTCACCCTGCATGAAAACCAAAATTGTTAGGATAGTCGCAAATCCAAAATTAAAACTAAAATCAACCAAGATAAAATTCACCGCCACAACATTCAAAATATAAGGAAACTCAAAATTTAATAACAAACATCATAAAACCACAATTGCAATTAAATTAAGACGTCTCTATCGGATGATCAGGAATCCCTCGGCAGAAACCTACGGTTGCTAATGAGGCTTCCCACGGTCTTAATGAAATTATGGAACTCATTAAGTTGAGTTTAGTAAATTCATTTGGACAAAGTGAATTCAATAGAAAATAGTGGTACCGGAACGAGGGAACCGTAGGATCCTTAACGGTGTCACTCTAATCAACTATAACATGCCCCCCATCATTTTTTTAATTAACTATAACCATAGGGCCATCAGATTTAACATCATAATATGACACACTAGAAAACTTAAACTTGCCACAATGAGGAGCTTGGAGCTAGCATGGTGGGCAGCATGATCATCTTCAACAGTCAAACATGTCTTCCCTAGCTAAACCATTTCTTTCCTTAGAATTATACAACCAAGCCATAGGACTTCGAGGTAGTTTGCTTATACAACATAAATCTTCACCTTATCTTTAGGCCTTTGTACAACTCTATTGTATATCTTAGGATTTTGAGGTTATTGTCGGTCACGACTTAAACCCTCACATCTTCTAGGCTATTTGTGTGATTATTTCACATAAATGTAAGCTCTAACAAATAAAATTAGCAGGATGAAACATTAAAATAAATTTCTCCTCAAAACTTAAGCCAAACAATAGGATAGACTGGGAAGTCACAAAGGATCTCTAGGATAGACTGGGAAGTCACAAAGGTTCTCCTTCGGATCTGTGACATCCCCTAGTTCTTCCTCTGAATTCTACAATAAATGTTCCAAATTTGAGCTATTCCCATTTCACACCTCTTTGTCAAATTTTGTTGAATCCTTTTGAACTCCTTGAGGGTAATATTCTCTAATTTTTATCGAGAGTTTGCTTAGGTGACTTCAGTTATCTAAGATATAATAAACTTTAGAGGCTTGCCCTTATAGGAAGCTTGTCTGAACCCAACTTAATATAAACCCTATTTAATTCTTCATATTAAATAGGGAAAATTGTAGGCAAATAAAACTTTTTTGCAGACCAAACGAATGTCATATATTTCTTAGTTTATTTAAATAAAAATGTCCTTCCGAAGCAGGCGACGAGATTTCGATTTCGGTGACCGAAAGCTTCTTACGGGCAACTTTCAACCAAAATAGTGCTGACAATATGTCAATTTCCTTTGAAAAGAACGTAGTTGTTTCAAGGTTTTGGGAGTAGCCATTTCCAAGATAACTTTAATCTTGTCCGGGTTGATCTTGATTCCCTGATAACAGATAACGAATCCTAGAAACTTTTTGGAGGTAGCGTCTAAGGCGCACTTTAAGCGATTCATCTTAAGATCATATTGTCATAATCATTTGAACACCTCAAATCATACAAATGATCTATATTTTGTTTACTTTTGATGACCAAATCATCCACATAACATTCCACTTGGTTGTGAACGAGATCATAAAAAATCTTTGTTATATCTCGTTAATATGTTGCTCAGACATTCTTCAACGCAAACAACATCACTGTGTAGCAAAAGATCACAATCAGCATTTTGAAAGCTGTAAGTGCTACATCTTCTGGAGCCATCTTTATTTGGTGATATCCTGAAGATCCATCCATAAAGAAGAAAATCTCATGTGTCAAAGCGATGTCTATCATTGACACTGGTAATGGTAGTGGAAATTCATCTTTTGGACACGCCTTATTTAGATCTCGAGAATTGACACACACATGGATTTGTTCATTTTTCTTCTTAACTGGAATAGTGTTGGCTAGCCATGTGGGGTGATCACGAGAATATAGTTGTGTATGAATTATAAAGTTGACACCGCTATGCAATGGTGCCAAAAGCTTGATGCAATATTTTATGAATATGAAATTTAAGAAAATAATGTTGGGATTCTACGCAAGTATACATATTGTTATCAAGTAATAAAGGACTTTCTATTTAAGCCCCAAATATCGATCCCACAAAGAATGTTTAAATTTGAAATGAAAAATTTATTAGGAAATTCATAGGAAGTCAAAATAAAATTTCTGTCACTAATTTTTAATGTCGAGATATTATTAAAACTAAATTATTTAAGTAATAACAAAATTGAAATACAAATTTTAAACAGTAACTACTAAACTATTAAACTATGTTTATGTGATGAAGATTTCTTATGTCAAAAAGCATCTTTCCTACTATAATGAGGTTTTGGTAATATGAGATGAGATAAATAATTCTAATATGTATTGTTCCAAATAGGAACAGTTTTAATTCTCTACCTCAGTACAGTGTTATGGAAAATCATTGGTTAATCCCAGGTTTAGTTCCTAAATTGGTGGCTAGGATAGGAGGATACTGGCTCCCACTCCAAAACTCCCACTTCCCTTCACCTGAATGCTAACTCTCACTTTAGTTTTAAAACACTAAGACCGAATTGGGGATTTTAGTCTTTCACCTTAAAGATTCTCCAATTCTACACCCAATAAAGTATATTTACCTATTTATTTGCACTTAATTCCATGAACAAAATTATCCTTTATGGAATTAAATGTGATCCTCACTCTATTGTAGAACTCATACTTCATTTCCCAGATCAAATGTTTCACAACACATTTTAATAATTCAATTGGCGAGATCAAAATGTAAATTAAGTTTGGAGTTCAAAAATCATCACAATTTATTTTATATTTTAATATTGAGATAAAGTAAACTACTCAGACTTCATGAGAAAGATACAACAAAACACAAATTTCATATATAAAAGAAAGTTCATACAACATTAATAAACAAACAGCACTTACCTGAAACTCTTTCTCAGAGCAAATCCCTTGTAGCCTCTTCTAGGAAATGTAGGAAGAAGAAATCTATCACTTTTCACCTTCTTCATAACTCTTAGAGAAGAATTCACACTTAATCTCACCATAAAAACTCTAAACTCTTAAAGAAAAATCACTAATAGACTCGTAAATGGTGGTGGAATGAAAATGAAAATAAGTGTATGGAGGTGAGGTGTGGCAAAAATGATCAAGGAGGGATGAAGATGACTGAAGAGGGGGCAAATAAAGACCAAGAGAGAGACTTTTTCTAATGAATTTTGGCCCCAAATAGAGCCTAGAGTTGGTTCTCTAATAGGTGCATCAAAAAAAATCTTCAAAAAGCATCCAGATTTATTGAATCATTTAGAAACAAAGCCTGAACAGCCATAAGTGTCGTCAGCGCCATTGTTTATTTAATTAATTGCTACTCTCTATCAAATGGTGCCATTGGCACCCAGTCTAGCGCTCTTGACGCTGAACAAATTTTCAACTTCTTCAGTTTTACTCTAAATTTCATCCTTTTTTCTTCCTTTTTGCTTCAAGTCCTAAAATTCAACAACCTTTAAGAAAACATAAAAATGCCTTCCATTAAAGTGCAATATCACCAAAAATGCGTATAAAATATGGGTCTAGAAATGCATATTTTTTTGGTGTATCAAAATCCCCCAAACTTACATGTTACATTTCGTCAAGTAATTCTACTATATAAAAATATAACTTATAGTAAAGAATTTAACTTCTAGATTTCCATATCTTAGTCCAATAAATACTATAGCATAACTTAAGAAAAATTCAAAACAACTCCAGTTAATACTAAAGGTGTAAGAATATCTAGCAATCAAGTCTAAGATTTTTGATTCTCTATTATTTTCAAGAAAATTTTTAAATTGTCATATTAAAGACACTTAAAGTAATCATATGAAAAATAACTTCATAAGACTTTACTAGTAAATAAAATAATACTCAAATAAGTGTTTAGAAAATGTAGCCAAGCCTTCTTTTTTAAATTCATTAAAGTGAAGCCAATTTTTAATTAGGCTTCTCCTTAAGCTTCTCCCCACATCCTTTCTTTTCTTTTTCTTTTCTTTTCTTTTCTTTTTTTTTAATGTGAGAATTACTATATCTTGATACCCTTTAATGATTTTGAACTTCACTATCCTCTTTTTAAATTCAAAAACTTTTCACATTTCTTCACTTAACAAATTTATCTTAGCTTAAAGATTTCATAAAGTTTAATTCTTTTCTTCTTGCATGAACCTTCCAGATTTTTAATATTTCAAAAATACAAAGTTCCTTACTTAAATAGAAAAACATAGTCTTATTCTTTTATACCAAATATCTTAATCTCTAAAATTAACCTTTATTATTGAAAATTTTTACTTAAGTTTACTATATATTTAGAAACATAAATATAGTTATCTAAGGTTAACCCCTAATACCAAAGGTCATGTTAAATTTAAAATTTTTGAAAACTTAACTAAGTGAGGACAAATAAAATTAAGTTTCTTTCTCTCTTTTTTTTTTTTAAAATAAAAAGAATTTTTCATCCTCCCCCCTCCCCCCCCC
>NW_018234902.1:11517-25470 GCF_001263595.1 Phalaenopsis equestris
AAAATAACAAAGTACAATCAAACATAAACTAAAAGAAAAATCACCAATCATCGTCATCTTATTCTTCTTCTACATCGAAATTCTACTGCTAATATGGAGTAAAAAATAGGGTGAGTAGGAAACTGAAATGAATAATCGCCCTTCATGTATCTCACCATCGCATCATCATAAGCAGCATCATATTTGAACTTTTGCTGTATCATATCATCAGTGTGAGCATTTATATCATCCATGTTTTGTAATCTATGATCCATTCTTAAGATATCTCCCTGCTGGATCATCATCTGGTCCAAAAGTTCTCGGTTAGTAGGTTCACTAGAAGTACAAGGAATATCTCTTATCTTACTTCCAGACCTCCATCCAACATGCGATTCATATATCTTTAATCTTTATATTGGCAGGCCCAATAGGTTTTAGAGGCTCAGTCCTCTCTTCCTTAGGTCTAAAATCAACTCCTGCCAGTTTGCATAGTGTGAAAATAAGCGCAGGGTGTGCCAAACCACCAGTGGTATCTACTAAAATAGTAGATATAGTTTTCATATAAATAATAGAGCCTACATTTATCCTCATCACCTGCTACATACGGAAGATCAGGATGGCTCTATCCTTGGTCACCTCACTATGATGATTTGTCGAAATCATTCTTCCAGAAATAAAGTAGTGTTAGGCCTTAGATATTACATTAAGCATAGAAAGAGGAAAGTTTACCTTAACACCATTTTTCACTTTCCAGGTTCCTCTTCCATAAGTCAGAAAAGAGATAATCTCATCAAAGACGTCATTCGTAGCCGAAAATGATTTATACTGGCAACTGTAAACACCTTCTAACTGATAAAACTCATTAATTTTTCTTGGAGAAAACTCCACCTTTTTCCCATGAACAAAAACAAAGTCGTCATAAGCCTCCGTAAAGTTGGCATAGAATTCCATCACTACACCAATAATTGCATCGACAGTAAAATAATATAAATTTTCCCACTGTCAAGATTTGATTAATCACTCGACTTCTCCACCCAAATTTTTAAAACCACAATCTAGAATTACTTTTTTATGCTCCATTAGACTATTGAACCGAGCACTAGCCCTGAAGCTAACATGTTTTTGTTCATCATAATCTACTTTTCTTTTTTTCCTTTGCTCATTCTTTGTGGCATGGGAAATCAAGAGAAAATTTGATAAAAATCCAAATAAATTCTAAAAATTATGAAAATCACAATTTAAAAGAAATTAAACTTAAATTTACTTTGTAAGAGTTCTTCACTAAAGGATTTTCTCAAAATCTCTCAAAAAATTCCAAAATTTTTGGATCAAAAATTTCAAAAAATTCCAAAATTTTTGGATCTCGGTAATGTGAGATAAATCCTTTGTGAAAATAAAAATTTTTTAGTTTAATGTGTAGCACCTACCTAGAGAAGATGAAATCGAAAGTTTGTTTGCCTCAAAATTGCCTCAAATCCATGCAAATGCAAGCCCTAGGTGCAAGAACTGAAGATTGAGGGTGACTCAAAGGTTGAAAATGGTGGTTTACAGTGAAAATCGTGAATTTTAAAGCGTTAAAGGCAGTTCTTGGGTCAAGGGCGTCGTTGGCGCTGCAGGCCAAAAATTTCGTTTTTCATTTTTTTCAATTTTAAATTTCCTTTCAATTTTCTCCAAAGTTTTTTTAGCATTTTTTTTAAACACAAATTTTTATCTAACAATAATTCACAAACAAACATTTTCAAAAACAATCATTTTCACAAAGAAAAGTAAACTAACTTTTATATATGAAAATACACTTTTACAAATACATTTTTCTAATCAAACTTTCACACATATTAAGCAAACAAAATTATAAATCAGCATAAAAATCAAGCCATAACACTAAACACTGACACAAAATTATACACACAATCAAAGTTCATATACACACAATCAAAGTTCAGAATTCTAAAGCAAAGCAAACTAAATCAAATCCACACAATCACATTAAGTACATAAGTATTTTAAACTAGTAGAGAGTCCAAATTCTTCAATTATTCGGCCTCATATTTAGTACTTTCTCCTCCTCTAATATCTCCCATAGACTGGTAATGAATGTACAGATTGTAGAAGGGTAGGTATGGGAATTGATCAGTCAAATTTCCTTCGATCCATCCTTTTTCCTTAAACATTCACACTAATCCTGCTTCAAATATTCCAGTATGATAAAAATTCTTTTTCATCCTCCAATATAGGTGATCAAAAAGGTACTTAAGATCTCCTATTGCATTAGTAATACTCTGAAGTTCTCTTTCAATTTTCTTCATTTTCTTTTCTAAAGAAAGTGAACTTCCAACTGTTGGTGGCATAAATGGAGTTGAAGCATGTGATGAATGATCTAAGATAGTATCTAATGCTTCATTACCTTTCCAAACATAATTATCATCAATAGGAATCATGGGCTCCTAAGGTAATAAAAGTTTTTCCCAACTTTCATACGGAACTTAAGATTGACTGCAAAGTAGAAAAATTGTGGAAGGAAGCCCAAGTTCATAAATTGGCCCATTCATAATAATACCCATAACAGATTTTAAAATGGTAGATCCTACATTAATGGGTTTTTCCATTTCAATGCAAAAGTTCAAAATAGCACTTTCTTTGGTGACTCTACTAATCTTCATGGTAGGGAGTAATTTTGTATAAATGAAGAAATGGCACTGCTTCCATATTGGATTAAGCAATGAAGTAGAAAAACTAACATATCCTTCATTTCGCATTTCGAAAATATCACTTTCAACTGTCAAAAAATTATAGACATCTTGCATCAAATCTCTGATAGGGATAAAATTTGTATAATGACAGATTAGAACACTTTCTATCATATACAACTCATTGATTCATGCTGGAGTAAATGGTATAGCCTTACCTCGTACAAAGATAACTTCTTGGGTAATTCCATGTAAGTTGGCATAGAATTCCTTCACTACTGGTACAACAACTGTAGTGGTAGTGTAGCACAGAACTTCCTATCGGCTTTGTACAATGATTTTATTAATCAGAAAACTTGGATTAATCAATCCGTGATTGACAAAGCCTCTCCCCTTGATAAACCTCTTATTTATAATGATTTTGTTGTATAACCTTTGCACGTGAAAACTGATAAACTTTCTTCTATTAAAAAATCTATATCTGGAAGTATTTCTAAAATTGGAGGGCATGGAATTCGAAAATAGGAAGTTTTTGGTCGTCAAAGTTAGTTTTTAGGGCTTTAAAAACACCTCCTGATGGTTATTACATAGAGAAATCCCTTCAAAGTCCACCAAAATTTGTCATAAATCATCAAACTGCTATCAGCACCATCGGCGCTCCCAATGGCGCTGTCGGCGCTATGGTCTATTTGCGGGCGCCATCAGTCCCCATTTTAGCGCCTTCGGTGCCAGAGGCCAAAATTGCGTCATTTCATTTTTTCGTTCAATTTGATTCGAAATTTTCCTCTAATACCACCATTTGTCTTAATTTATAATATATAAAATTGTGTAGGATTATTATCTACTATATATAAACACTTATTAAAAAAAATAGTAATCCATAGATATTTATATATTTATATATTGGTTACCTCCCACAAAGCGCTTGGTTTTACGTTGTCAGCCCGACATACCATTTATTTAGTTGGGTTGACTTAACATTAAAAGTTCTTTAAATTGACGTATGATCCTTTCATAATAATGTTTCAATCGATACCCATTAAGTTTAAATATCTTTCTAGTGTTAGGATCTTTAATAACAACAGTTCCAAAATCACTTTAAATGGTCCTAACCATCTAGATTTTTGTTTTCCTGCAAATAATCTCAATCATATATTATATAATAAAACTTCTTATCCAGATTCAAACTTCTTTTGAATAATCTTTCGATCATGCCATATTTTTATTTTCTATATATATATTTTTGCATTATCATATGCTTCATTTCTAATCTCCTCAAGTTATTTGAGTTGCAATAATCTTTTCTCACCAACATCTTTTAAATTAAAATTAAATTCCTTAATAGCCCAAAATGCTATATGCTCCAATTCTACAAGTAATTGACATGTTTTTCAAAAATAAGTCTATATGGGGACATTCCTATAGGAGTCTTATAAGGAGTTCTGTATGCCCATAATGACAGTTGTTTTCGCTTTGGAGTAATAGATACTCTCGCTGGGGAAAAGAAAAGAGATTCTAGAAATAACCATCTAGAAAACTGATGATTGAGGCGGAGACTTGATTTCAAATTCAATTTTTAATTTTGATTTCAACATTGATAATTACAGAGAACAAGATTATGTGAGAGGACCGAATCAAGATGGAAAGCACAAAAACTTACATCCAACTCAAAAGGGTAGCAATAGTGCAGAGGACGACAACCATTAAGAACATTACGCTGAGGAGAAATATTATACAAGTTTGAGCTACTGCTAGGGACATCGAGTCTGAACTTAATCTAGTCGAAAGATGGCTGCCATTAAGGAAATTACGCCAGAAGGGACTCCAAGGTGGAATCAAAATTTCAGTACTGACCCCTAAGATTTAGAGTAAGATTCGTGTTCCTTTTAAGGCTGTCTTATATCTATCTCTAAGATGTGTGTAGAGAATTCAATGTCTTGGTCTCATTCAAGGGGTTCTTATACCAATCTCAAAAGTTTCAGAATAGGGTGTGATGTTGCATCCAAGGGAGTCTTACTTCAATCTCAAATATGTGTGTAGAGAATTGGATGTCGTGGCCCCATTCAAGGGGATCTTACTCCAATCTCAAAAGGTTGAGAGTAGGATGTGATGTACATTCAGGGGAGTCTTACTTCTTTCTCAGATATGTGTGTAGAAAATTGGATATCGTGGTCCCATTCAAGTGGGTCTTACACCAATCTCAAAAGGTTGAGAGTAGGATGAGATGTTCTATTCAGGGGAGTCATACTCTTATCTCGAAGATGTGTGTAGAGAATTGGATGACGCCATCCCATTAAAGGGGGTCTTATACCAATCTCAAAAGGATGAGAATAGGATGTGATGTTCCATTCAGAGGAGTCTTACTCCTATCTCAAAGATGTGTGTAGAGAATTGGATGTCGTGGTCCCATTTAAACGGGTCTTACACCAATCTCAAAAGGTTGAGAATAAGATGCGATGTTCCATTCAATGAAGTCTTACACCTATCTCGATGATGTGTGTAGATATTTGGATGTCATGGTCCCATTAAATGGGGTCTTTCACCAATCTCAAAAGGTTGAGAATAGGATGCAATGTTCCATTAAGGGGAGTGTTACTCCTATCTCAAAGATCTATGTAGAGAATTGGATGACGCGATCCCATTCAAGGTGGTCTTACACCAATCTCAAAAGGTTGAGAATAGGATGTGATGTTCCATTCAAGGGAGTTTTACACCTTTCTCAAAGATGTGTGTAGAGAATTGCATGCCATGGCCCCTTTCAAGGGGGTCTTACACCAATTTCAAAAAATTGAGAATAGGATGTGATGTTCCATTCAAAGGAGTCTTACTCTAATCTCAAAGATGTGTGTAGAGAATTGGATGTTGTGGTCAAATTCAAGGGGGTCTTACTCCAATCTCAAAAGGTTGAGAGTAGGATGCAACTTGCTAGATGACGAGTTGAGAATCACCATAGATGGCAATATCTATTATATCCATAGAGATTTCCAATTCCAATCCAGTAATTAAGGCTTCATATTTTACTTTATTGTTGGTACATGGCTCTGTCACGTGGTATGAGAATCTCAGCATAGCCTTATCTGGCGTGATAAAAATGAAACAAATCCCTGCTTTGCCTGGTATAACTGTGGTTGATCCTTTGTCTTTTCCGGCTGATGAAGCTTTGTCAAAGTACATCTCCCAGCATTGTGCAATGGAGAAATCCATTTGCAAGACTTGTTCATCTGGTAATTAGTCATTAAGAGGGGGTCCAGCTGGCAGTGGGTGTACAACGAGAAAATCTGCTAAATTTTGTCCCTTAATAGCACGGAGGGGAACAAAAGTTATATCAAATTTCAATAAAATCGTTGACCATCTTGCTTGACGTCTAGAGAGTGTTGGTCAGGTCATCAAATATTACAATGGATTAACTTTTGAAATTAGGGTAATCTTATGAGAAATCATGTAATGTCTAAGCTTTTGGGTGGTGAAAACTAAAGCTAGATAATGCTTCTCAATAAATGGATACCTTATCTCCGTCCGTATTAGACGACGACTCAAGTAGTAAAGTGTGTTTTCCTTACCCTCATCATTGACTTGGGCTAAAAGGGCTCCAAAAGAGTCGTTCAGGACCATGGTATAAAGTATCAAAGGTTTCCCTGGGATAGAGGCTGCTAAAACTGGAGGTGTCATTAAATATTGCTTAACGTTCTGGAAGGCCCGCTGACATTTCTCTTCCCAAACAAATTTGGCATCCTTTTTAACCAATACCAAGAAGGCCTAACACCTACGTGAGAGATTATAAATAAAGAGTCTCAGATATATCAATTTCCCTTGGAAGGAACGTAGCTGTTTCATGGTTTTGGGTGGAGACATTTCAAAAAAAGCTTTAATCTTATCCGGGTTGATCTCGATTCCTTGATGACGGACGACAAATCCTAGAAATTTTGCGGAGGTAACGCCAAAGGCGCACTTTAAAGGATTCATCTTAAGGTCCTATCATTGTAACCATTCAAACACGATCCTCAATTCATACAAATGGTCTATTTTTTGTTTAGTTTTGATGATAAAATTATCAACGTAGCCTTCCACTTGATTGTGAATGAAATCATCAAAAATCTTTGTCATGGCTCTTTGGTAGGCTCTTTGGTATGTTGCTCCAGCGTTCTTCAACCCAAACAACATCACTATGTAATAGAAATTTCCAATCAGCGTTCTGAAGGCTATAAGTGATGCATCTTCAGGAGCCAACTTGATTTGATTGTATCCCAATGACCCATCCAAGAATGAGAAAATTTCATGTTTCGAAGCGATATCCACCATCATTTCCGGTATCGGTAATAAGAACTCATCTTTTGGACATGCTTTCTTCAAATCCCTGAAGTCGACACATACACGGATTTGTCCATTTTTCTTCTTAACTGGTACAATGTTAGCTAACCATGTGGGGCATTGCTCTTCTCTTACAAAGTTAGCATCTATTAATTTCTTCACCTCAGCTATGACTTGTTGTTCTATTTTGAGGCGCATTCTTCTTAGAGCTTGTTGTACTAGGGTCATATCTTTGTCCACCCTAAGCATATGCAATGCAACTTCTACTAACAGACCTTGCATCTCATCATAACTCTATGCGAAGGAATCTTTGAGTTTTGTTAAGAGTTTGATCAACTCTACAAATTCTTCATTGTTGAGTAGATAACTTATAAATGTAGGTTGGGGCAACTATTCCTTCCCAAGATTAATTTCCCTTAATTCATCACTAGTTGATTTAATTTCCTCCTCAAATTCCTGCGGAGCATCTTCTATTAGCTGATAAGAAGAGTCATCCTTCTCATCAAGACAATCTTATTCTGATCCATTAGTAACAACCATACAGAATTTTGAATCATCGACTGGTCTGACTGTACCAAATCCGAGACCCTCTTTCGAGTTGTGAGTTCCACTTTTAACATTACACAATTTTTCAAAAAGTTGTAATTTATATTTTGGCATTTTCTTCGACACATACCCCTGTTGAATTAATTTGTTGGTTTAACTTGTGTACACAAGTCAAAAAGTAACCAAAAGGAAATTCTATCAATTCATTAGGATCCTCATCCAAATTTACATGATTTTCAAGTAGAAGTAGAAGCACGGTAAAACTTGATCAGCTTTGAACCAGCGCTATAGACTTTCTTGACCTCTAAACTCTCAGCCTTTTAAGAGAGAATCGGAGTAAGGGTCATGGTGTTCACATAATAGTTTATCCAATCATACATTGTTTCATATTCACTTTTCTCCATATCTTCTAAGGATATCACGTACTTTTGGTCATTATTACTTCATCTTCAAAACTTTCTTCATCACCAATGTTGATGGTCGACCTAGTCCGTTCAAAAATTAAGTTGGTTCTTCCCCGTCCACGTCGCCGGCCTTGACCTTTGGTGTGCAAACTAAAAGAACCCCCACCAACTCATTTCAAGTGGTGGAAAATTGCTGAAGCGGAGTTAAATGGCCTTGTCATTGTAATTCTTTTGAATCTTCACTTTTATTGGTCACAATTTCACGATAGAAAATAGTTTTCTTCTGAGGTGTGTAGTTGGCGGCATCTTCATGAATGCCAAATTCATGAACTGAAAATGGTTGGAAATATCCCTTAATGAATATCCCTTAATGCAATGTTCTTGTCCTTCCTTGTAGTACTTAATGCATTGGTGTAGAGACAATGGAACCATATTGTGTTCATGAATCCATGGTCGACCAAGTAAAGCATTGAAAGAGGTCTCGGCTTTGATGATAAATTATATGAAACTTAGTGGTTGTTACTAGTTCCCCAACCTTTATAAGCAATGTAATTAACCCAAGAGCTCTCTCCCCCTTTTGGTTGAATCCTCTTAGCATCATTTTATCGGTCATAAGCTCCTAAGTTTCAATGTCCAAATAGGCCAATGTCCGTAGACTCACCAAGTTGAGTGATGCTCCCGGATCCGCCAAAACTCTGGATAACACACAACAGAAATCTGCTGATGTTAACTGAGATGTAGAGTGGATGATTATGGTCGGCGGTACCGAGCAGCATGGTCGGCAGTATCGAGCAGCAAGTCTTTGTCTATAAAGGTTACCCCTGACTGTTCTAATGAGAAAACTTCATCTGAGAATGTTCTGGCCAATTGTGCTAAATAAATCTCTAGGTCGAGCAAATATGTAACCACAGACTCTCTCCTCTCATTTGATAGGATTTGAGCGTCATAGATGCTTAATTTGGTCGACAACTTTTTAAGATGAGCTAGTACGTTGTAATCCACTTTGTATGATCCTTTAATTTTCTTTTGGTTATGTTGTTCTTCCATTAAAAGAGGTGGAGGTAATTCTTCTTGCGTAACTATTTATTTTCCATTGTCCGTTGGAGCTATTCTCGGGGGTAACACTCTCCCACTCCTTAAGTTCACTTCTGTATTTCTTCTTGAGATATCATTGTCAAATATCCCAGTGTTTTTTCTTTGTCAGAAAGATCTAAGTTGATGGGAAACAGTGCACTGTGGCGCCTGAGGATTGGTTCCTCACTCCCAGTGTTGTCGTAAGCGTTATTGTTGATGTCTATTTCAGCCTTGTTAGCAATTTCATTGGACAAAGTATGATTTGAGGATCATTTTGGGAATTGAGATCGAAGTTAGATTGGTCATATTCGATTACGTAGATTGGTCATAATCGATTACGTTGTCAACAGAAAAAGTTAAAACGTACCCGAAATCATAATCATTATGTTTATAAGACCCCGGAGGGGTAAAAAGATAATCATGCAAGGTCAGGGGTTTGAGGATTTTCTTCCCCGAATCCGAGACTACTAATCTAGCAGAGGATACCTCTATCCTACTCCCCGCACTATTATTCTTCGTGGTGGTATTCTTCATCTTCTTCTTCTTTGACGATGACGAATCTTCTGGTGAAATCTTCATCTCGGGCTTAGCAGGTTAGAGACTCTGAATGTAGGTTTGTTTTGAAGCATTATGGATCTGGTTTAGTATTTTCTTGAGCTTCTTCCAAGTTGTACTCCATCCATCTTTCCATTATATGGGTCAATCGGAGATATTGGCTCAGCCAAAATTATATATATGGAACTTATATCAGGTTCTTTTAAATATTCTTTCAGGATTTTTATATTCCCTTCTTTATGATTTTTTTCAAGCCAATCCTTTAAGATAAAACATTCCTCTATAGTGTGTCCAAGCAATCTGTGATACAGGCAATGATTTGGTTGATCCTTCTTCTCGACCTATTCTGGTTTCTTTGAATCTAGTAATCTGAACTCAGGCTTCTTCATCAAACTTCTGAACATTTTGGGTACGGCTTCGTCTTTGAAGGAGTACTTCACTTTCCTTCGTTCCACTATGGACATTTTCTTATTTTCTATTCGATATGATCCTCTCTGAGGCAGCTGCTGCCTATACTGGTTATACTGTTGTGTCTGTTGTCGAGCATGTTGTGATGACCATTTATGAGAATTTTCTGCATGTATCTTCATCGGTTGCTTTCCTTTATCGACCGTTGCCATTATTCTGGACTTCTTTTGAAATATTCTGGTCGTCTTGGACTTTGATGGTGAGTCCCTTGAGCATGAAAGCCACTAGCCCATGAATGTTTTTATGTAAGATCTCAATTGCATGATGTTCATGTAGCTGAGGTTTACATTTTATGCTAACATTTCTGCACCTCCAAATATAGTCCACTAAAGTTTCGTTGGGCTTTTATTTTTCCATTATGAGATCTCCGATAGACACATGATGTTGCGCTCCGGCAAATATTTTCATGAACAATTGTTCTAACTTGGTGAATTATTTAACTGATCCATTGGGTAATTTGGCATACCAATCAAAAGTGATTCCTAATAGGCTTCTAACAAACTGTCAAAAAAGCAAGGCTTCATTTCCTCTTCTATTGCCACAACTAGCTTGAAAATGTGTTATGTGTTGCCTAGAATTTCCAGTCCTGTAAAATATCTTAAAGTTTGGGGACACAAAAACTTTAGGGTAGGGCACGGTATCAAATTCCTCCATGTAAGGTTTACCCTTTAAAATCAATGAACCACCCTTAGATTGGGTTATGGCCTCCCGAATTTGTTAGACCATTTGCATAAATTATTTTTCCGGTATGGCGCTTGATGGAAAATCCTTCTTTTGTTGCTCATCTCTGTTTTCTGAGGTGACTTCTCTCCTTTCATCTGTAATGTGCATAATCTATGATTGATTGACTTATGGAGAGGCTAACTGTGGTAGTTGAGATTGTCCCTGAGTTGTGACCATGGCGGTCATAGCAGCAGCCATCTCTTCCATTCTTTTCTCCATTTAGCTAATTTGCTCGTCCCTTAGAAAGATAGCTCTGTGCAGCTCATCTACAACGTTCTCTTCAACGAGGGGTTGAGCGCCACGCACAGATGCAACAGTTCTGGTTTCAATGACATGGATATCCATGAAATTTTCCTCAAGGTAATCATTGAAGTTAAAATATTCATCATCATCAATGGAAACTCCATATTCTCGGGCTAACTCGGAAATCTCAACCTTGAGCTTTTCATCCTTTTCTTTGATTATTGTTTCTTGTAGGATTTTGAAATCTAGAGGACTTGGCTGGATATATTCCACTTGCTCCTCGATCACACTAGCAACTGCTGCGACAATGTGGGATATTTCGGACCCTGGCTTCATTCGATGATCTTGCCCTGTGGGCTTACTGGACTTTATCGGTACAACAACTTTGGGTATCCATACCTTTTATTTGACGGTCAAGTCTTGAGATGGAGTGTCTTGGTAGGAACATCTGTGTGTCTAGAAAAAGTATGCTCCCCATGGTGGAGATCAGATACAGTACTGAGTAATTGCTTTGTCTTTCCCTTTGGAACTTTAAGAACATCCTTATGGTGGGTGATTGGTAGAATTCTTGGACCCAGACGTGACTTAACTGGTCGACGACCCACGCTTCTAGTGATGGTAGAATTTGTAGTAACAATGGTGGTATCAACTCTGCTCCCCAGGCGGAACTAAATGAGAATGCAAACAGGCAAAGCTGCAGTTAACTTTTGAGATCTCCTGACATATTTGATGTCCCTTAAAATTTCTTTCTTCATGTGAGGGGATAGTGTACGTCCCACTTGTTTGAGTAACTCACCAACTTAACATCCTTCTTTGACAGCTAGTCTCTGGATAACTGAACTGACTTGGGTGATAGGAGCAGGCTTCTTCCTCACCCCACCATGCCCATGAAGGGACGGTAAAGTAACTGTGAACTTTTGGATACTTTCATACCCATTGGTATCCATTAAGGGATGGAACCTACTCCCTTGCAGAAGTAGATAGGTCTTTGGTAATCTTGACTCATCCTGGTGAGGATCCCCATCAATAGGTATCTCCATAGAAGTTCGGGCTTTAGTAGCTCTTTGAGCCTTCCTGTTACGGTTTATCCTCTAGGTTTGGGTTAACGGTGCAGTCTTTGAACTTGATCTGATTTCAAATAATGATGGTAGAAGAATTAATTCATTAGTCGAGTCTTCAACGATCATAACATATTTTTTCGTTAGCAGAGACGGGAACAACAAGCTTGGTAGGTGCCGTGGCGACAGTTGTTATGACCTTCTTGTAGGAAGGGAAATCCTGAGGGTAGTTTAGGTTAAACCCATCAGATGACTCTTGAACCTCTGGAGCGGCGACATTCTTTATGACAAACTGGGCATTCCTAAGAACGACCTCGAGATCTTCAAATCCTGCTCCAAACTTGATTGTGGGAGAGATGTGGGTTCTGCGGCTCGTTGGCAAGTTGCAGGAAAAAGTGAGTGTTGGGAAAGCCATTGCAGGAGCTTCAAAAAGAAAGCTCTGGGTTAGCTATTTTTCCAATACCTCATAATCTTAGCACGAGCACTAAAAATTAACAGAGGTCAATTTGTAGACAAAATAAGTCTTTATTTAATTTGTGGAAATTTTAAAACTTAAAAAAAGTATTTTGAAAGTAGATTGATTTAATTAATTTAAAAAAAAATTAAAGAACACGCGCAGCACGACACAATCTGATTTAATTTGCAAAATAACAAATCAAATTTGGAAGGGAAAAAGGTAAAGTTGAGGACCCAACGCGGGACTAACTTAACAACACACAATGCCCAGGTGGAACTAGTCCACAAATAAACCTATTGAGGGTTCGACCTCACACGAAGATTAAAAATTCCTTAATGGCCTTCTGAACCTCCCTGCTCAAAGATGACTGAACTTTCCCAAGACAAAAATGGGTAAAGACAAAAATGGGTAAAGCATGCCAACGGAAGATGGGTAAATTTGTTCAAGAGGGACATGGACACATTACCTATTTATGAAGAAAATATTTGCTGATTTAAATGGAGAGAAAAGCTACTTCCCAGCGGATTCGACAGGAACTGTCGGCACTAAAAAGTTTAGGAGTTGCCCATTAGAAACTGTCGGTCGCCGGAATCCAAATCTTTTCGCCCGCTTTGTAAGCACATTTTAATTTACACACAGACACACACACACACACACACACATTTGTATATATTAGAAAAATATTAAATCAAGCTGACTGATACACCTAAAATATATAGTGTTTTTAGACATATTGTCTACCTATTTTTGAGATATTGTGCTTTAATGGAAGTATTTTTGTGTTTTTCTTGCAGATAGAGGTAAAAAGGGTGAAAAATGTTTAAAGGAGTGAAAAGGATCAAATTTGGAGCAAAAAGGTGAAAAATGTGCAAATGAGTTTTGGAGCCTAAGCGTCAGATTCGGCCCTTAAGCACCTGGTAAACAGAGAAGGTTGCGCCTAAACACCAGAGGTCCCGTGCTCAAGTGCTAGTGGCAGTTATTGGACGAGTTTCGTGGAGAACTTGAGGTAAGTTTTTATCTTTTTGTTTTGCGACTAATTATGGTTTTAATTGAGACTTGTTGTAGGTTTGACAATGATTTTTATTTTTAAACTAAAGTGCTGTTTTATTTTCTCCATGGATTCTGAGTAATTTTCTTTATCTTTCTTCTTAAAGTTAAAAGTAATTAAGTTTTGGATGGAAATTATAGAGAATATTAATCTTTAATGTTGGAAGAAGTTGTGATGATTTAAATCCATGCACTTCATTTACTTCTTGATTTGGCCAATCCAGATGTTAAAATTTTTTGTGAGAACATGTACGAACCGTTCTGGTGTTGTCTCTGTCAATAATTGGAAAGAATCACATGAGGTTATATGAATGAGAATGTAGTTCATATGATTGAGTGCAAATAAATAGGAAAATATTCATTGAAGGGTGTAGAGTTAGAGGACTTTAAAGTGATAGGTTAAA
>NW_018234902.1:25521-29011 GCF_001263595.1 Phalaenopsis equestris
AGCGAGGGACCTCTAGAGTGAGAGCTAGTATCTTCCCTACCTGGCCTATCTTCAGAACTATTCAAACTTAACCAATGTTCTTTATAGCAACTCTAGTAAGGGTAAAGAATATTATTGCTCCTATTTGGCACAACACAATTTGCATAATTCCACAATAGAATTCCTATACTTATTACCGATTCATGATAAGAAGAAAGATAATTTCATATTAAGTACTTTTCTTCTACAAAAACTTTTGGTTATCTTCTTAAGTTGTTACTCTTTCGTTAAAATATCAAAAGAAGAATACCAAAAATATTTGAATTGTTATTACTGTAAAATATATTCAGTTTAAGTAATTTTCTTCTTAAAAATAGAAAGTTTTCTAAATGTGCATAATGCATAAATTCCTTGTGGGTTTGATATTCATGTCTTAATCAAAAAGTCCTATATTACTTGTTAACGATACGTATACTTGTGTAGTATCCCAATATATATATATAAATTAAAAGTTAAATTCTTTTTTTTCTTGAGGATCAAATTTTTGGTATAAGTAAAATATAATCTGAATTATTGTTGTAATTTGCATATTAGTAGTATCAAGAGGGATCAAGTTTTTGGCGCCGTTGCTGGGGAATCGAAGGCAAAATTTCTATTTTTAGAAAATCTTATTTAAACTTTAAGTACTGTATCTTTTTTTTCTATGTGTGTTTTGAATTTTATTTTATGTTTATTTTATTTTATGATAGTATATGAGTTGTTCAGGTTCTAAAGGACTAGTGCCCTGTGATTCTAAATTAGAAAGAACTATTAGAAAAATCAAAAAAACCAAAAAAATTATAAATTTTGAAATATCCAAAAAAATTATAGAAATGGCAGACCAAAATAATCAAAATGCTGAAATTCGTCTAGAGTTTCAACCTTTAAGAGATTATGCTAACCTTATTATTGATGAAGTTCATTATAGTATTTAAAAACCTACTATGGTGGCTAATTCATTCAAGCTTAAACCTACTATTATCCAAATGGTATCAAATAATCAATTTAAGAGATCAC
Organism: Phalaenopsis equestris; assembly: GCF_001263595.1. Taxonomy (NCBI): domain Eukaryota; kingdom Viridiplantae; phylum Streptophyta; class Magnoliopsida; order Asparagales; family Orchidaceae; genus Phalaenopsis; species Phalaenopsis equestris. The sequence continues at coordinate 26,557 of NW_018234902.1, forward strand.
CAACTGAATATCCAAATTTACATCTTGTCAATTTTCTAGAATTGTGCGCTACATTTAAATACGATGGTGTATCAGATGATGAAATAAGACTTAAGTTATTTCCTTTCTCACTGAGGGAAAAAGCTAAGATGTGGTTGAATTCGTTATCACCTAGAACATTAGCATCTGGATCTATCAGAACTTGGGGTGATTTAGCACAAAAATTTCTTGCTAAATAATTTATATCATCAAAAACTGCAAAGCTTAGAAATTATATTACCTCTTTTAATCAGTTCGAAGGGGAATCTATTTATGAAGCATGGGAAAGATTTAAAGAACTCTTAAGAAAGTGTCCACACCATGTTATACCAGCTTGGTTAATAATTCAAACATTTTATAATGGATTAATTGGATCTCTTAGATCAATTATCGATGTCGCTGCTTGTGGTTCATTAATGTTAAAACCATTTCATGACGCTTACGCTTTAATTGATACTAATAATTTTCAATGGATTTCTGAGAGGTTAAATCCTTAGAAAATAGCCAATATTAATGAAACTGATGAATTTACCATGTTAGCAAATCAAGTTGCTGTAATTTCAAGGAAGTTAGACCAATTGGGAATGAATTTTTTTCAACCAATTTCCATGATTGAAAAGAATTCATTAGGCCAAATAGTAGATTCTCAAGCATCATTAGAAACTTTGAATGCCATAAATAATAAGCAAAATAAACCATATTCTAATTATTATAACCCAGGTTGGAAGAACTATCCCAACTTTAACTAGAATAACAATTCGGATGGTAATAATCAGCAATGGGGGAACAACCAAGGAAACCCATTGGGAAACTAGAACAACCAGGGGAATAATAATTATAGATCTACTTATCCTCCAGGTTTTAATAGTAATACACAATTTAAGAAGAAGAATTTTCTTATAGAAGAAGTGATGTTACAAATGGGAAATCAATTATAAAGTCAAGGAGCTTTAATTAGAAATATCGAGATTCAACTTGGGAAAATAACAAATTGATTAAGTAATAGATCCTAAGGAACACTTCCTAGTAATTCTGAATCAAATCCAAAAGACTAGAATAAAGAAAAAGTAAAAGCCGTTCAACTTAGAAGCAGAAGCGGGTTGGAAGGTCTGGTTCAAAAGGAAATTGAAGTTGAGAGAGAAGAAATTAAAGAATCAAAAGAGGACGCTTCAAAAGTTTCTGAGAGACCTCTTTCTCCACTGAAAATGATTTAGAAAAACTACCACCTCCATTTTCTTAGAGACTTCGTCAGCAGAAGTTGGATAAGGAATTTTCAAAATTTTTGGAAATATTTATAAAGCTTACAATTAATATTCCGTTTGCTGAAGCCTTAGAACAAATGTTGAGCTATGTAAAGTTTATGAAGAATATTCTCAACAGAAAAGTAAGTTTGAAGATAATGAGACTATTGCACTTAGTGAAGAGTACAGTGTGATAATTCAAAAGAAGCTTCCTAAAAAGTTTAAAGATCCTGGTAGCTTTACAATTCCATGTGCAATAGGAGACAAATTTTATGGGAAAGCTTTATGTGATTTAGGTGAAAGCATTAACCTTATGCCATTATCAAGATTTAAAAGATTGGGATTAGGAGAAGTAACCCCTACTACTGTAACTCTGTATTTAGCAGATCGTTTGATAACATAACTTAAAGGAGTTATAGAAGACGTTCCAGTGAAAGTGGATCAATTTATCTTTTATGTTGATTTCATTATGCTAGATATGGAGGAAGATAAAGTGATACCTATCATTTTGGGGAGACCTTCTCTAGGCACAATAAGAGTAATGATAGATGTGCAAAAATCGGAATTAACAATGCGCGTCAATGATCAAACTGTTACTTTTAACATTTCAAGATCAATGAAATACCTTGCAAAAGGTAAAAATGATGAAAGTTTTAGAATGGATGTTATAAGATATCTAAGTGAATGCCATTTGAAGACTTCATATAAAGAAAAATTTGAAGAAAAAGATTTGAAATATGAGCAAGAAGAGGAATTAGATTATTGTGAAAATCTTTTTAATGAAGATTCAAACTATGTTCGAGAAAGTTTTAAAGTTTTGGACATGACAAATAATGATAAATCATTTGGTCCATCTTTTGAAAAATCTCCAAATATAGAGTTGAAGTTACTTCCTGATCATTTAAAATATGCAATTTTAGGAGACTCCTCTACTATACCTGTTATAATTTCCTCAAAATTAATAATGGAAGAAGAAGAAAGGTTGATGAAAATTATGAAAAACTTTAAGAAAGCCTTTGGATGGACAATTGCTGATATTATAGGAATCAGTCTTTCAATTTCTATGCATAGAATTCATATGGAAGAGAACTACAAACCCAGGGCTGATCCGCAAAGGAGATTGAATCCTATTATGAAAGAAGTTGTTAAGAAAGAAATTTTAAAGTGGTTAGATGCTGGAGTTATCTACCCTATTT
>NW_018234902.1:29329-36764 GCF_001263595.1 Phalaenopsis equestris
GAATGCCCTTTGGTTTATGTAATGCCCCTGCTACATTTCAAAGATATATGATGGTAATCTTTTGTGATTCGATCTAAAAAGGGATTGAAGTGTTCATGGATGACTTTTTAGTGTTTGTAACCTTATTTGACTGATGTTTAGAACATTTATCCAAAGTTCTTAAGCGCTGTAAAGAAACAAATTTAGTGCTTAATTGGGAAAATGCCAATTTATGGTAGCAGAAGGAATTGTATTTAGTCATCAAATATCAAAAAATAGTATGGAAGTAGATCCTGCTAAAATTCAAGTGATCGCTAATTTACCTTATCCAATAAATGTAAGGGAAATTAGGAGTTTTTTTAGGACATGTTGGATTCTACATATGATATATTAAATATTTTTCAAAGATTGCTAAGCCTTTATGCCATTTACTGGAGAAAGATGTAATTTTTAATTTTTATGAGGAATACCTAAAATCTTTTAATTTATTAAAAGAAAAATTAATCACTACACCAATTATAGTTTCACCAAACTGGGAAAAACCTTTTGAATTAATGTGTGATGCTAGTGATTATGCTATTGGAGCTGTTTTAGGACATTGATATGATAAAATTTTCAAAGTTATTTAATATGCTAGTAAAACTCTTAATGAAACTCAAATTAATTATACAACAACTAAAAAAGAGTTATTAGCATAATAGTATATGCTTGATAAATTTAGATCATATTTAATTAGAACTCATTGTATTGTGCATACAGATCATTTTGCTATTATGTATTTAATGAAAAAGAAGGATATTAAACCTAGACTTATAAGATGGATTCTTCTTTTGCAAAAATTTGATTTTGTAATAGTAAATTGGGAGGGGATTGAAAATCTAATTGTTGATCATTTGTCCATGCTTGAACTAGAAAAAACCACTCTATTTGGAAAATAAAATTAATGAACATTTTCTATATGACAAATTGTTCACTATTAATGAGTGGCTTGTTCCGTGGTATGCCAACATTATGAACTTTATTATTAATGATATTATACTCTATGCAATGACATACCAACAGAAGAGGAAATTTATTTCTGAAGCTAAGACTTTTTTTTGGGATGACCCATTTTTATACAAATAAGGAAAGGATTTGATTATTCAAAGATGTGTACCATTAGAAGAAACTTATGAGATTATCCAAAAATGTCATAATTCTGATTTTGGGGGACATTATGGTGTTGATAAAAGAGCATACAAAATTTTACAATATGGATTTTATTGGCCTACAATTTTTAGAGATGTTAATGCTTATATCAAAACTTGTGATAGATGTCAAAGAGTAGGCAATATTTCGAGAAATGAGATGCGCCACAATTATATGCTAGAAGTTGAAATAATTTATGTTGGGGGATTAGATTTCATGGGACCATTTATACCATCCTTCAGAAACTTATATATTCTGTTAGCAGTAGACTATGTATCCAAATGGATAGAAGTTATTTATTTACCTTGATGTGATGCTCAAAGTGTTACAAAATTTTTGAAAACAAATATAATTTTTAGATTTGGGATGCCAAGAGTTATCATTACTGATGGGGGAAGTCATTTCAGAAATGTCATAACGGAGATGTTATTAAATATCATATAAATCATTAGATTGCTACTGCTTATCATCCTCAGACAAGTCGTTTGGTTGAATTATCCCATCGGGAAATTAAATGAATTATATAAAAATTTGTGAATCCAACAAAAATGGATTGGTCAGTCAAACTTGACTATGCTTTGTGGGCTTATAGGACTGCATATAGAAGTCCTATAAGAATGTCCCCATATAAGCTAATATTTGGGAAAGCTTGTCACTTACCAGTTGAGCTTGAGCATAAAGCATATTGGGTAATTAACTAATTCAATTATAATTCAAAATAAGCTGGTGAGAAAAGATTATTACAATTAAATGAGCTTGAAGAGATAAGGAATGAGTCTTATGAAAGTGTCAAGATTTATAAAGAAAAGATGAAGATGTGGCATGATCGAAAGATTCTTACTAAAAATTTTCAACCAGGGCAACAAGTTTTGCGATATAATTCAAGGTTAGGATAATTTCCAGGCAAACTTAAGTCCAGGTGGATGGGCCCATTTAATGAGTTTAAAGTTTATCCTTATGGAGCTGTGGATATTAATGCTCCTAAATCTGATAAAATCTTTAAAGTGAATAGACATAGACTGAGGCCTTATTATATAGGGGATCAACAGAGTTGCGTCGGGCTGACGACGCAAAACCAAGCGCTTTGTACGAGGTAACCCATAAGTATCAATGTGTTTATATTTTTATTATTGTTTTATGTGTGATTAAAAAAATTGAGGTAGTATTTTTGAGACTGTTATGTGTTATTAGGGATTTTAAGACTTAAATTAGTGATTTAGACATGTTAAAATGAGAATTTGGACATGTTAAAATGAGGATTTGGACGTTAAGTTAACTCGTGCGAAAATGTGCACTGGCGCTTAAGCGCCAAATCCGGCGCTTAAGCACGACAGTTTAAAAACATGTGCAAAATTAATATTCTAGAAGGAAAAACCACCTAGAGGTTTGTAAAAATGTGTTTAGACCGTTTCTAAACATGTCTAGGAGTTATTGGAAGGATTTAGGCATATAAATAGAAGGGTTTAGTGAAGGAATTTCACCCAGATCATTTTTAGCCCTAAAGCCTAAAAGAGAGAGAGATTTTAAGATGATGTCTTCATGGGAGATGGATTTGAAGAAGAAGGAAGAGACCATCAGGAATAAATTCTTTATTCAAAGTGCACAAGAGATGTATAATGGTTTCTTAGCCATTAGAATTGAAGGGATATCAGAGAAAATAAACAAAATTAAAAATACCATATGAATACCATGTTTGTACTGGAGACTAGGTTATTGGAAATTCATGCACATCTGGAGCATATTGGATGGCAATTGAAAATGCAATTTAGTCACACTAGTTATATAGAGGACACGGATAAGGAGATGTTTCTTAAGCAAAAGTGGATTGAAGAAGAATGCATCAGAGCACATCACCACCGTTTGTTTTATCAACTTTATATTCCAGTTGCCCCGAGAGAGACTAATGAAAGAGCTAAATTTGTTCCTTCTAATGAAGAATGGAATTAATTAATCTTTAGATGTTTTTTAGTGTTTAAGACATAAGTTAGTGTTTATTTTACTTATGTGTTTAATTGTGAATGTGTGTTAACTGTTTTGTACTTAGGAAAATTTTCTCATCCGAGTTTATTTGGAGTGAGAATTAAGTGTCAATAGTATTTGTACATGTTTGTGAATTAATATAGGTTTATTTTTGTGAAAATTTTATGTTGTTTTAGTGCGAGCTAACCCGAAAGGCAGGCGCCTAAGCGCCACTCACCCGTGCTTAAGCGCCGATTCACGAACGGTTAAAAGTGAAATTATGGTCCAAAAACACCATTTTTAACGCCTCCCGTCTTCTTCTACCTCTCAAAATCATGATTTTTAAGGGAACACCATTAAGTTGAGATTTCTTGGTGGAATCAAGAAAAAATTGCTAGATTCGGATTCCTTGAGGTAAGAGCTTTACTTCTATGCAAAAATTTTGGATTTTCACCATGTATTTTGAGCACATTTGGAGAAATTAAAAAATTCACTATTCATGGTGAAAAATGAGGAAAAATCTATGAAAATTGCTTGGGAAGTTTAGTTTGTGCTTTTGGAAGTTTAGTTTAGTGATTTCGACTTGATTTTTGAAACTATTTTCAGAATTTATAAAATTTGTAGAATGACACCAAGAATGAAGAGGAATAGAGGAAAAACCCGTTTGATTCGGGCAATTTTGTTAGTCTAAAAGCTCAAGATCGATACAATGATGCTCTATAGTCACTAAAATTTATTCAAGAGCGATGTTTTAGAAATTTTGGTGGATAAGTGGAGGATTTCATTGTTCGTAGATAGTGGAAACAGTTCTAATTTTTCTATGTTGTCACAGTGATTTCTGTTATGAGGGAGTTCTATGCAAATCTCCATGAAGCTGAAGACAATCGAGTTATGGTTCGAGGAAAGTTGGTCCAGAGGTAATCAACTTATTTTACCATTTACCACCGGATACTTTATATTTTTATGCAAATTATAGTCCTATTGAAGCGAAGTTAGACGAGATTATTTCATACTTGATTATTGGGAGAGGACTTTGGAATATTACTAATGAGAGATGCGTAATATTCCCAACTTCAAAGTTATGTGCACCTTCAAAGGCCTGCACTATTTTATTTTTGGTCATCTGTGTCTAACGAATCATCTCAGTGAAGTGACCAGAGAAAGAGCGACGTTGAACTATTGTATTCAAGAGGGAAAGCTCATCAAAATTGGAGCTTTAATCTATCAAAACATCATCAGTTCTGCTACAGCTGTTACAACTACAGGTCTGGGATTTGCTTCCTTGATCTTTTGTGCGAGCAGGCTGGGGTTAAATATGATACTTGGGAAGAAGTTCTATTACCTTTAAATCCTATCACAAAGGTGAATGTGAAGACTTATTCTGAGAATTCAATTTTCTGCTGGAGAGGAGGAATTTCTAAGAGCTATGGAATGGAAACTTCTGCTGCATCTACCACTACTGCTTCTTCATCTTGATCATCTACTTCACGTGCTTCTACATCTAGAGGTGGGTCTTCTCATACCCGAGATGAGTTATTGTAGAAGATCATGGATAATATCTAATGTGGATAAGGTACAATAATTAGAGCATTTTGCAGATCATAATAATAGTTATAATAGAATGAAGAGCGATTATGAAGAGAAATTCAACTCATCTTAGGAGAGCCTGATTAGAGGTGACCCAGGAGTGCAATTTCCTGCATATCCTCGATATCTTGATTATGAGCTTGCAGAAAAATGGTACAGTGGTAATTCTAAAGATGAATAGTAAAGTTGAGAGATTTATTTTATGATTGTAATATGATATGAACTATGTGGTCTGGGCTTGCTACATTTGCATTTGTGTGTTGTTTTGGACTATGTTGTGTTTTGGAATTTTATGTTTTATTGTTATTATGACGTTTGTGGGTGGTTGTTTTTTATTTTTTATATTTAATTGTAACTCTTGTTTTGTATTTAGTACTATGATTTAGTTAGTTTAGAACTTAACTTAATTTCATATCTGTTATAAAGTAGAAAATCTTGCTAGCTTAGATCTTATACATGAAATTCACAAACTGCTATCCTTTATTTTTTCTTTTATCATGTTTGCAAGTTTATCTTTATATTAAGATTGTAATGTCAGTAGTGTGTATGTTTGCTTTTATTTTTATACCCATTGTTTAGAAGTCTATTGAATCTCTACATGTTAAATTAAAATAAAAATATAGATAATTTGATCAAAATTAATTCCTACTTTTATATATCTAATGCTAAACTGTTTAATCTGTTAAAAATTTAAGTTTGGGGGGATGAAAAATATATAAAAAATTGGAATTTTATTTGTTCTCAAATGTACTATAAGTGAATTTGATTTGAAAAGAAAAAAAAACAAATTATTTTTATGGAGTTATATTAGGGAAGTAAAATTTGATTTTAGAAATGAGTAAGAAAATTAAGTTATAATTTTTAGTAATGAAGAAAACTTTAAGTTAAAAAGTTTTTAGATGAGAAAAGTTTAATATAGTGTAATTATCTTTAGTATGAAAAATTGTATTTTTAAAAAATTTAGATAATTTAAGATAATTTAGAGTTTTATTTTAATACTTAAATTTTTTTTAATAAAATAATTTTTAAAACTATTATCATATTTATAAGTAAAAGTCTTATATCAAGACTTTGCGTTAGGAAAGGAGAAGTGGAATTCAAAATTATTAAAGACCTATCCAGATATAATACTCCTTGCCTTAATTAAGATGTAAAAATTTAAGAAGAAGAAAAAGAAAATAAAATGAAAAGAAAAGAAAAATAAAAGAAGAAGAAAAAAAAAATTAGTAAGGAGAAGCTTGAGGATTAGTGTCTAAAAAAAAATTGGTTCTACATTTGATCTTTTTAAAATATAAGATTTGAGAAACTCTTAAGCTTATATATATAATATAGTAAGTAAAATTATTTTTAATGAAATTTTTTAAGTGGAGATAAGAAAAGAGCTGAATTCTAAAATAATCTACAATACACTTTTGAATTAGATAGAAACTCATATTTTTCATCTTTCTTAACTTTAAGAAATTCTAAACTTTAAGTTGGTCTCATTTACTGAATATTTTTTCTAGATTAGACTGCTATATTTCCATATCTAAATTTTATTAACTCCTAAAGAAACTCATATACATATCATACATATGTAGTTTTTAAAGATTGAAGTGTCACTTGAGGACAAGTAACCTCTTAAGTTTGGGGGATTTTGATACACCTAATGTATAGTGTTTTTAGACACATTTTTATACCTATTTTTGAGATATACGCTTTAATGGAAGGTATTTTTGTGTTTTTCTTGCAGATATAGGTAAAATGGGTGAAAAATGCTTAAAGGAGTGAAAAAGGATCAAATTTGGAGCAAAAAGGTGAAAAATGTGCAAATGAGTTTTGGCGCCTAAGCTCCAGATCCGGTGCTTAAGCACTGGATAAACAGAGAAGGCCGCACCTAAGCACCAGAGGTCTCGCGCTTAAGTGCCAGTGACAGTTATTGACTAGTAAGTTCAGTTTCTACAAATTTTGAAGAGTTTTTTGAGGAACCCTTTGACTTAATAGGTGGTTATAACCCCCATGGACGAAAATTATCATGAAAGGAACCATCTCTTAGAAAAATACATCAAATTTAGAGATATTTTGAAGAGTTTCCAAGGCACCTCTTGGAAAACTATAGAAGAAAGAAGAGAGGACTTTGAAAGGAGTCCTGAAAGTATTGGAAAGTTTTGAAAGTTTTCATTTAGAGAGTTAGTTCGGAGAGATTTTCAGATGCCTCTTTTACTTTTATTTTATCCTTTTTGTTATTTTATTTTGAGAGATTGTAAATAAAAGAGATTCAAAGGAAATTTATGAGTTTGGTGGAGAACTTGAGATAAGTTTTTATAGAGCCTTAGGGGCAAATGTGTAATTTTGGAAATTTTGCCTTAATTAACATTTAGGCTTAATTCAAGGTGGGAAAATGGGTAACCTCTAATCTTAATCAATTTATTTGATGTTTGAAACACAAAGGGGTTAATTGGTAGAAACCAATTTCACTTTCCTAATTAGGATTAATAAATTTCTAAATCATTAAAAAATTTGGAAGTTTATTAAAATTAAATGATCCTGGACTTAGGGGTATAAACTTTGAAGTCAATAATTAAATAATTTAATACCCCTACTTTGACTTTCAAATAAAATCCAAATCATGAATCATGACCACTTAAAACTTAACCCTCTAATTAAGATACTCACCTAGGTCTTAAGGGCATAGTGGTGACTTAGGCTAAATCAAAATTGACTAAATGAGGATTAGAAAAAT